>NC_045440.1:119228852-119380308 GCF_002776525.5 Piliocolobus tephrosceles | reverse complement strand
AGCTGGGACTACTGGCGCCCGCCACCTCGCCCAGCTAGTTTTTTGTATTTTTTAGTAGAGACAGGGTTTCACCGTGTTAGCCAGGATGGTCTCGATCTCCTGACCTCGTGATCCGCCCGTCTCGGCCTCCCAAAGTGCTGGGATTACAGGCTTGAGCCACCGCACCCGGCCCACTCTCTTTTTTTAATGGCAGTTTTTAACAATTAAAAAGCCTCACTTTTCACATATCTACTCCCAGAATATAGTTGCAGGGAAGAACCTATAGAAATTTTTGGGAACATATGTGCCTTCCATCTTCTGCATTCAGCTCTAATGTTCCTAAAGTCTTTTTCATAGAATAATACTTGATTTCTTCCACTTTTACAGTGTTTACGGAAGTTTCTTGACAGTATCTGCTGGCTTCCACTTGAGTTTTGGCACCATTATTGAGTAGAATTCTCACTCCACCTGCATATTAATGCTGAGGATGTCTCAACATTAAAGCCTCTGTCACCAAAACTTTGGTTTAAAAAAATATTTTGTGGATAGTCAGCATATAAACAGTAGCAAGAACACATTTTTGGATAGGAGGGTATGGCTGCCATTGTGCATTTGCCCTTCCCTGGATCTGATTTTTATCACAGGATGTGATTCCTAAAAATTACACTTCCCAGGCTTCCTTGCCAACTGGCTTGTCCAGAAGAGACACTGGTGGGAGTGAGGAGGGTTGGAGGCGTGGAGAAATAAAGTCACTTTCACCTGTTTTCCTTGGGAAGCATCTCTAACTGGGGTTGTGTCCCCTCACAGTCCTGATGTGGGCCAGGCAGTGTGACTGGTGTGACTCCTGGCTTTGGTTCCAGCGCAGGCTCCTTGGAGCCCTCTAGCTCTATTATGGCCGCTCTTCCCTGCTTTGCTGATCTCTGGGTTGCTTCACTGACCCATGGTTGCAAACTTTCAACACTGTTACAATGAGTTTCACGTGTTGGCTCCTTTCTAATGAACTGCATGATGGAATTCTGATTCCTTGGATAAATTACGAAATTCTAGAGAATAGGTTTTTTTTGTTTTCTGTTAAATCCGTGATTTCCCATGTAGGTGCCATAAATAAATTATGAAAGAAAAAGATTTTTTAGGGTCATCCAACATAAATAGCTTCTTTACAATACCTGATTCCTTCATATTGTTTTTCACCAGGAACCAACCATCCTTCCCACAGATGCCAAACATGTAGCAAAGCGCCCAGAGCAGAAGGCCTCCCAGTCTTCCCAGGAATTTGATTTGGCTGCCTTACCATGTCTAAACTTTGTCTCTTCATAATACTTTTGGACTTCTGTTCTATAGATGATTGTAATAATACTTTTTATTTGGAGGTTTTTTGAGTCTTAGTACTTTATTTTTTTGATTTAAGTAAGTCTTCTATTAAAGACATTTTTTCCCTGAAAAATACATTACCAAGTAGTGCAAGCAATGTCAAAGATTTAAACACAACCTTAGTTATGCACCTTCCACCAAGCTTTAATGTAGATCTAACAGATTGGCTTTTTCTTACATTTTAAATGGACGACCATCTCCCACATCACCAGCATCCACCCCTTAAAAAACTCTTTTTAGTGATGTGTGAGTGAAAGTTGACTTAGTTCTCAAAGCATTTAACTTTACTAAATATAATTTTGTAACCTGAGGCGCTCCCTGTTAAATTTATTGGAACTCATATTAAGGCTGCTGAAGAATGTGCCTAGTTATCAATCACTGGCTAGTTTCTCTGAAGACAAGTTTCCTGAGCTTCACACCCATAAACCTTGTTATTTTAGTGTGCTGCCTCCAACTGCCTGAGATAGGGTTCCAGCATTTTACCGATAAAAACTTAAGCTTTCAGTTTTTGAGCATTGTATTAAAAACTGCACATTTTAAATCCTTTCTGACATGCTTATGTGAAAGCATAATCTTTCTTATCAAAAGTCATAAAAACATATAAAGAATCAAATCCTCCCATTTAAGATAAAGGTAAGATTTATTTTGTATCACTCAATTGCTAGTGGCTACCACCAGACACTTAAGTCAACTGAGAGAATTTCTTACTTATGCAGTTAAAACCTCGGGATTTCCTTCCCATTAGCCCTCTGCCATACCCCTCTCTGCTTAAAATCCTAGGACTCTCTCAGTTCCTCTTTTCACTTCCTTCATACCTTACTTTTCACTTTGTCCTGTCGCTCTAAGCTAGGCCATTGATGCCTCCCACCTGTACAATGGACACCTGATACTCTTTCTTATGGGACCAGTCTAAGCAATGGATACATTTCTGGTTACCTTCCATCTCTTTTCTCTGTATATTTAAATTTTTCAGATTAAATCCTTCAGAATGTCTTTTTATGTGTACGTGTGAAAAAAGAAAGTTGACTAGATTTTCATCTGAAATGTCAATGAATCATATTTGGTCTAACTAGAGGCTTAAATTGCCAATTCTATGGCACATAGCAACACTTAATAAATGTTAGCCATTATTTTTACTATTATTATTTCCACATGTCTGTTGCCTTTCTCTATAGTTCCTAAGTGAAGAAAGAAATTTACAAAGGCTGTAAGGGAAAACAGAAGATGGCTTTGGCCTTTGGGTTAAGAGTGTTGAGGGGTCTTCCATGATTCTGGAATAGAAGACATAGGGGTAGATTTAGGAAGAAAGCAAGGAAATGAAGACAATATTGCGGCTCACTGCTAGTGAAAATGTTTTTGGTGAGAACTTTTGAAACTTGAAACTTCGTAATTTTCTCTTTGTTTTACTTAACTTCATTTTAACATTTTGTTTAGTTCCTTCTTGTTACTAGGAGTAAAATCAAAACAGGAGTGTATTTTCTTCAGAAACTAAATGGCAGGAGAATATCTATAAAACCAAGTTCTGACACTTGTTAACTGTGTGACCTTAGACAGTTACTTACTCTCTGAGGCCCAATTTCTTCTTTGTTAAAATGAAGATAATACAATTCATTTCTTGGAGAACTTCAGAAGATTAAATGAGATAACATTTAATGCTCCTGGCGTAGTGTTAAATGTCTTTCTATTCCCCACCATGACGTCTCCTCTAAAAAAAAAAAATCATATTAATAATGTTTTCCTTTGTGGTAACTTCGGAGGAGAAATCCCAAACTGGTGTCAAATAACATAATTATTGCCTTATGAGACTAATAAAAAGCTAAATGTTTAAATATTTACTTATGTTTATTTACATTTTTGCAAACTAAAGTGATGATCAGATTGGCCATTTAGTATTGCCTAGATAAAATAAGCAGTTAGTAGCAGAATGTTCCTGGACCACTTGTCCTGTTCAACAGAGTCTAGGTAAGTTTCCTGAGAAGGAGTTGAGACTCTGCTATGGAGTGAAATTATGTCAACAGCTCTGTCAGTAGCACCAGCAGTGACTGCCTCAGGATTAAGTCAACTACAGGACATTGGGGGCTTATGCCCTGGCATTGTGAGGATGTGAGGAGTAGCATCAAACCATGTGGCTTCTAGAACTGGTTTACCAAGGTATATGTGATAGACCTGAGTAATCTCTTTTGATTGTCTAGTGTCATTAAAGGAGCATAATGTTATAATTTAACTAATCTTTTGTTTCTATTTAAATGTTTTTGAATATTATATGCATTGCATTCCTTGCCCCTTTTTAAAATGAACTAATGTCATTGCTGTTTGGGCATTAAAATATTTGATCTATTCAGCAAAAAGGGAACATTTATACACTGTTGATAGGAGTGTAAATTCGTTCAACCGTTGTGGAAAGCAGTATGGCGATTCCTCAAAGAGCTAAAAGCAGAACTACCATTCAACCCAGCAATCCCATAACTGGGTGTATACCCAGATGAGTATAAATCATTCTACAATAAAGACACATGCATGTGAGTGTTCACTGCAGCACTATTCATAATAGCAATGACATGGAATCAACCTAAATGCCCATCAATGACAGATTGGATAAAGAAATTGTGGTACATACATACTATGGAATACTATACTATGCTGCCATAAGAAAGAACAAGATCATGTCTTTTGAGGGAACATGGATGGAGCTGGAGGCTATTATCCTTAGCAAACTAATGCAAGAACAGAAAACCAAATACTGCATGTTCTCATTTATGAGTAGGAGCTAAATGATAAGACATTATGAACACAAAGAAGGAAACTGAGGTCTACTTAAGTGGGGAAGGTAGTAGGAGGAGAGAAGCAGAAAACGTAACTATTAGGTGCTGGGCTTAATACCTGAGCGATGAAATAATCTGTACAACAAACCCCCATGATGTGTGTTGACCTATGTAATAAATCTTCACATGTATGTAAAATAAAAGTTAAAAAGAAGTAAAATGAATTCAACTCATAGTACATACTAGGCAGTGTAGCCTGTGATGGGAATGCAAAGAGAGTCACTGTCCTCTAGTTGCTTAGACATAACATGGAGATGAAGTGAAAAAGATTCCCCTGGAATCAAGCTACAAAGATTCATGTTCTTCCTCTGCCACTTACTACCTGTGTGATTTTGGGAAAATTGCCTGCCTCTCTTGTCTCATCTGTACAGTGGGGAAAATAGAGAGCATCTAACACTTTGGGTTGTTTGGTGAATCAAATGGAATGCCTAGAGCACTCACTGACACATGCCAGGTGCTCAATGAATATTAGGTATTTTAACATTAGAACAGTGGTTCTTAAATGATGGAACATGTATTTAAGTTATATATAGACTCTGTTGGTCATGTAACTATTGTGATTTTGTTCTGCAATGGTTAAAAATAAATAATACTATATAATAGAAGTTTTTCATTAATAGATGCAGTTTCCTTTTTGAATACGTTTATTTAAGTAAAAAAATAGTGAATGTATTTAAAGAGAAAAAGTCTTGCAATTTCTAGTATAGATAAGTAGTAAAGACTTAGTGTGAACCCATGTCCAGTTCACATCTCTTTCCTGCTACCTGGAATGATTTTACTACCCTGCCTCTTACAGTCACTTAGGAGTCTGTAACTAGTTCTAGTCTATGGGTTGTCAGCAAAAGCAACATGCGACATGTCCCAGGTGACCCATTGAATTACCAGGTTGACCCCCTCCAGCATTCTCTTCCCCTTACCTTGTGTTCTTCCCTGGAGGGTTGTCAGGATCCATAGACAACTTTGAGCAAACATATGGTTTTTTAAAGCCACTGAGATTGCACATTTTTGTAACTACAGTGTAAGGTGGCTTATGCTAACACCTGGAGGTAGAAAAATATTACCAACATTATGAAAGTGGCATCTGAATGAGTAAAGTTTGTGAAACATTGTAATAGAAATATAAAAATGCTCTGTGAAAAAAAATAATAGATTAGTTTGGCCTTGAGAGAGTCCAAAAGGTTCTATAGAGAAAATTGTGTTTGAATAGTTCCAGTAGGATGAATAGGAGTTTGGTAGAAAAAGTAGGAAAGAGCAATCCAGGTTAAGGAAGGAGCACACATGGGTACATAGAATAATAGAAGTGATGATGCTGGGAACAAAGGGAGAAGTCAGGGTTGTCTAAGCTCAGAGACAGCTATGGTACAGGACGGTTGGGGAGAGCAGCCAATGCCAAGATTCTACCTGGCCAAAAGGAACAGGGAATACTAACATCACAACCTTTCTAAACTACTGCCCTTACCTTATTAACTTACATGTTGTTAACTTGTTACCCTTGGAAAATTTGATTTCCCTAATTACAAAGTTCTTGTTGTTCTTAAAATGATCGTAATTATTTGACCAACTATCGAGTGCCCTTTATAACAAATTAAGCTCTTTATATAATGTATTTCCCTGGAAGACTGTTTTACAAAAATAAATGGAAAACACAATTTTAAGAATGTTTTGGATGAAGATTGAGCTCATCATTACTGAGCATCTTAAGTTTCTCCTGATTTATTCACTTATTTATGTATTTATTTATTTGACTTTGCTTTCTGTAAAGTATATCATTTTTGTTTTATGTCACCATCTGTAAGGTAAAGTTTAAGAGACAGTTTCTCCATTCCTATGTGTGTTTTTTAAAAAGGAAGTCTATGCATTTCAAAAATTAACTCACCACTCTCCTTATCATTACTGTGGTTAAAAAAGAAAAATCAGATCTATCGAGTGCTAGATATAACCCAGTCAAAAATTCAGCATTCTTCACGCCTTATGAGTCAACTTCTGTTTTTGTGGAAAATTGACATACCCAATGAATAGCTAATAAGAGCAAATGAGTACAGCCAGAGGAGACTATGTGTATATGCTTTCAAATGGCCAAAAGAAAATTGTGTACGCTGGTTTCACATGTCCTGTGAAATATCTGAATGGTTCAGGATTTCTCCTATTGTTACTGTTGTTGTATGCTTTGATATATTTATGCACACAATAGCTTAGATGTTGAGAGCTGGGTTGCAGACCTGGCTTTAATCCCTAGGTGTGTCTTTCTCTAGCTGTATTGTCTTGGTCAAATATTTAGCCTCACTGAGCCTGACTTTCTTCATCTCTAACACGCAGAGAGTACTAGCTATCTCTCTGGGCTATAGTAAAAGAGTGAATAAAGTCTGCAAAACTATTCACATGCTGCCTGGCACATAGTAAGTGCTCAATTAATGAATTATAGAATTATCATTGTTGACTCTTATTAAAGCAGATTTGTTTTTTCTATTGAAAAATAAGCGTATCACCTTAGCTATAGAAATAGTTAATGGAGTCTCAGCCTTATAAATGTATCAAAATAAATTTGATTTTCCTCATTACAAGATCTTGTCAACAAAGAGAATAATCATTGTTTAAAAAATAAATATTATAAACTTTCCATTTTCTCCTCCTTTAATGTGACACTATGATAGGAGAAACGTTTTATCTCAGCTCTACCCTCAAAATGTGTCACCAGTCTGATGACATTACCACTCTGTCACTGCCAGCCTCTCTCTCCCTCACGACACTGCCATAGTCTCATAATGGGTGTACCAACCCCTGTGTCACTAAATCTAAATCTGTTGTTCACAGAGCAGCCAGAGTGATGCTTCTGCAACACAACTCAGATCAGGTCACTCTCCAGCTCAAACCCTCCTACAGCAACCCATTGTGTCTAGAACAAAATCCAAAGACATTACTCTTGCAAAATCCAACTCCTGGGTAAATTCTGCCCTAATTTTTTTTTTTTTAACCATTTTTCTCCTCCGTCACTTCATACCCTACAACATGTCACTCCCACACTTACCCCAGGACTTTTGCACTTGTTCCTCACCCCCCGGAATTCCCCTCTCTGATGTCTGCAAGGCTGACATCCTCCGTCTATTCAGGTGGCTTCCTTAAAGATTGCTCAACTACTCCAACTAAAATAGTAACTAGCATCAGCCTCAATTCCCTTATCCTGATATCTATTTTTCTTTAGAATCTATCATTTCATATATTTTTATGTGTTTATTCATGGCTGTATTCCCAGTTCCTTTTGCTGGGTTTGACATGTAGGCAAGTACTTAATAAATATTTTGGAATCCATAAATGAATGTTCTACTTTTGAGTATAATTACTTCTATAATTGTTTGAAGTTTGTTTCCTCCTTTATACTCCTACTTCTTAATTTAAAATGATTAGTATTTGCCGCAAGTTTGTTTTTAAAGTAGCTTTCTAAGTTAATTAATGCAATATTTATTATAAAATGTTAAAGCATTTTCATATTGACCTTTCATAATATTAACCAACAAATTAATACAGAAAGATTCTCAATTCTGTGTTGTTGCTCAGTCATGGTACTTGGTAAATAAGAGAAATAAAGTTCAGAGGATGTCTAATGGATGATGAGTTCTAAACAAAGCACAACTTTGTTTGAATGAAAACTTTGGTTGTCCAATTCCTTCTCATTTACTTCAAGGTAGGAGCATAAGTCAGTCATTCTTTATTAGATAAATATTATAATTCATGTTGACCAGCTGAAGACATTATGTTTCTATTCAAAAAATGTCTCCAGTCATTGAAAAGTAACTTTCAGACCTATATTATTTGTTGAAGAATAAGACGATCTCATCTAACATATAAGAACAAGCATCTTTATGAAAATCTCAAACAAAAAGACTTCAGATTTTCTCTGCCTCTTTTTTATGTGAACATTTGACTAGTATATTCACTGCTTAAAAAAAGGAGTTCATAGTTAGGTGCTGTGTTAACATCCAACTTCATCTCAAACAGTCCTTTATTCTGATCTACCAGACCACTTCTACCAGGATTTTTAATTGAGGATCTCTTTTTCTGCTGCTTTCAACTGGTCACAAAGTCCTCAGTTCATTCATGTTCCACCCTGCCTTCTGTGACTTCTCCAGGCTCTGCTTCTCCCAGCCACTTTTTATCTCAAAAGTCCTTTTCTGTTCTAGCCTCACCTACATCCCTTAACTTCCTTTTGAGCACAGAAAGGTCATAATAAAATGGCTCAATCAGATGGCAGCTTAGCGTATTACAAAAATTTGCATTCAGATATAATCATATTTGAAACCCCTGTTTTCTAATTTACTAAGTTTATAGTCTTTGATAAATTACCTGTTTTCTCAATTTTAGCTCTCTTGCTAGAAAAAAAAATGGGAATAATTGTGCTCATGTGAGTTGCAAGAAATATACTAGACTGTGTAAAGCACAATGGCACCCAGAACAAGCTGTGCAATGGCACCTAGCACAAGCTGTGCAGGTGGTAGCTGGCTTTCATCATGATTGTGGACAATGCCTGGTAAAGTATGCCCTCAGTAACTGTTATTTCTCTTCCCAACTCTTGGTGCAGACAGAGTTTCATCAGAGAGTCTCTTATCCAATGGCCTTATCTGCCAAACAAACTGCCCACCCTCTGGCGTAGTTGAAACCTTTTCCAGAATTTTTCAAGTCCAAATAACTTTAGTATTCCTTTCCAACCACATGGGCTCCTACAGAGGCCAGTTGGTAGCCATGCTCTGAAAATGAGGCAGAGTTCAGATTTCTACTGCATTTTATGGGCACAAACAACTCAAACTTGGTAAACACTTCCATTGCCATGTGGAGCAAAGCGTTCTGAAGCCTTGATATGACACATGCTGAAGCCTTAAAAAATTAAAAATTAAAAAAAAAAAGGAGAGAGAGAGAGAAAGAAAAGAAGAGTTAAATTTTAAAAATCTGGCATAACAGTGACAGGGCATGACTGAAACAGTACTCACTCTATTAGCAATTCTAGGTACCTTATTTCTCCTGTGGGCAATGATATTAAACCTCTGGGATTAAATTGAAGACATCCCAGTAGCACACAAGGGCGGTTTTGATGCCAGCCTAAGTTTGTAAGACTACTGTTTACAATAAGAACAGCCAGTCCCAGCAGCATGTAACCTGAAAGCATTCATTTTTAAGAAGAAGTGTACACAAATTCAGGTTAAGGTACTATCACAAAATTGTAAAGCCTTCTTAATCGAACCTGTGACACGCCAGGTAGATTTATTCTGACAAGGTAATGAATGATATGGCTTTGTTGGGAGTGCCAGGTAAAACCAATTATCATCAGCTTGACATGACAGGGTATGCAATGCCTCCCCAGACTCACCCTCTTTTCTGAGGCAGATCTTTTTGTTTCTGGGCATGGTTCTGATTTGGGAAGTTCCAAGTTGTTTTTCTTTTTAGAAATGTAGATGTAGCCATTGTTTTAAAAGACTCCAAGTGGGTCACCCTGATTTATCCTTTTAGGATGGTTCCATTATAAAATGAGTCAGTTACTTCCTGGAATGGGACCAATGCAAAGAACAATCCTAAACCCTAATTCACTGCAAACATTTCCGTGAGTTCATGGCATTCACTGCTATTTGTTTAAACAAGGGCACCACAGTTTTACCCAGGAAGAGAACTAGTAATCAGAACATGCAATGTCAAGCCATCTTTCAAAAGGAGACGGGATAGATAATATATGGCTCATAGTAATTCAATTTGAACACTACATTTCATTTTAGCTATTTATAAGGTGATACATCTATATTATGCAATTTTAGAGATTGTGTTTTGGGACCTCATTTCTGGACATAGCAGCCTGCATTCCCTCAGGAAGCCAGCTAAGCACATTAATAGCCATGCAATGTGGGCCTGTGCAGGTTGGCTGTGGACCTTATGAAGTTATATTCTTCTCCTTAGCTTTATTTCTAGGTTGAACACCGCTAATCAGCCATCTACCCACACTGTTAAGTGGGTTGATGCAGCTTGGCTTGGATAAGGGCATGTACTGGAATCAGACACCCAGCATCATCATTCATCAGGGGAATGTTCCTCAGCGAGGGAAGTATATTTTGGGAACCTCACATTCCTCATGTAGAAACTTAGGCACGTAAGAGAATTTCTGTGAACCTCAGATTCCTAATCTGTAAAATGGGAATAATAACACCTGTTTTGCAAGGCTGGTGTTGGGATTAAAAGAGATAACTACGTGAAGTGCTGGAGGATGATTCAAATCCAATAAATTACATTTGTTATTATTACTGCCTCAAATTATTCTGCTTTCAATCCTTGGTAATTTAAAATTGTTAGCTTTTGTTTTTCTTTTCTAACCTCTTATGCTAGTTTCTTCTTTGGATGGTACTCATTTAGCACTCTAGAACTCTCCCATCTCTGTATGCCCTTGACATATTGAAGCTCTCTTGCTTACTTTATCTCCTTCCCTCTCTTTCATAAACTATTTATACCACTTCCCCAATATGGCAACAGTAACACACTCCAGGAAATTCAGTTTCCGTCTTGAATATACCCCTGCTTTGCATTCTACCTGCAATAGCTTGAACCCATCCAGCAAGGTGTTTATCAATTTAACTTGACTTTGTTGGTACCCTGGAACAGAAGGATTCCTTCTCCCTCCCCTCCCCTCCCCTCCCCTCCCCTCCTTCCCTCCCTCCCTCCCTCCCTCCCTCCCTTCCTTCCTCCCTTCCTTCCTTCCTTCCTTCCTTCCTTCCTTCCTTCCTTCCTTCCTTCCTTCCTTCCTTCCTCTCTTTCTCAATCTCTCTCTTTTTTCTCTCTCTCACTCTCTCTTTTTCTCTTTCTGGCACTCTTTTTTTTTTTTTTTTTTTTCCTAAACAAGCTTGTACACATAACATTTCATATACTATTTCACAGTCGAAAAATGATAGAATAATTTTTAGGAAATGAGAATTGCAGCAAACAAGTAATAACTAAGGAACTCTTGAACTTTTGTCTTCTTTTTAAGCAAGGGGCGTTTTTAAAAAAATAGATTGGACTCTAAGAGTAGATGAACTTTTCAGTGAAAATATTCTAAATTCTGTAATTTAGAAAAGTAACCCCATTTGTTTTTTCACTCCTTTAAAAGTTACCTAAAATTATGTGGAAGAAGACTGCCATCTTGAAATAGCAGTTTGGTTTTGGAACTATGCAATTGCAGCAGGCCAAGAAAAAAAAGGAGAAATTGGATAAAATGTATGTCACATCTGGTTTTCTTATTAAAAATGTACCGTTCACCATCAGCACTCTTATAAGCCTATACAAGTCAAATTATGCTTTTTGATTGCTTCTGGGTTTCTTTTATTAGTGTGTTGGCTGGTTCTTTGGATTTTTTTCTGTTTTCATTTCAGTTAATCCGTTTCTTATTTTTATCTTTCCAGAGAACTCTACTTCTCAATATGGAAGACTTTTGGGGCTTTTTGCAATTGCAAAGGACTGTCATGGTCTAAATTGCCAAATTCTATGCTTGGTTCTGTTTTCTCCATAAGTGAAAATTCCCATAACCACTGGCCATCTGATTAGTATATTGAGTTCCAAGAAACAAAGATCTCATTTCTCTTCATGTCTGTTTTGAAAACCTTGCAACTATATAAGCATGAAATAAATATTTCAGGAGTTCTGTATTGGTTGAGAACACTGATTTTAAAAGAATGCAAAATGAGTCTAGGTATGAGTTTCAGAATTAATAATTTTAATAAATAAAAGTCATCTTTTTATATAGTCATACATTTTATATATACTAAATGTTACATTTTATTGAATTAAGAAACATTCCTCTACCCATAGTGCTACTCAAGAAGAACAAAAAGAAGAGAGAAAAAAGGACATTATTTTTACAGAAGAATACCAGCTTGTGAGTTTAGGGGGAATGACAAAACTGGAAAATGGCCATCTTAATGTAATAATTACTTAAGACAAAGATCATCACTGGATGGTGAAACTACTGAGCACATTGTTGTTAGAGAACATTCATATGGTCTCATAGTATCACCCTACAGATTACTTACTAATTACAAAGAAAAAAATGCCTCTTTTACAATGAAAAGATCTGGCAGACATTGATTGCCTCAACCAAGTGACTCAAATTAGCATCATCAATAATAGCACAACTGGTAGCATGTGGTTCCTAAGTCAACGAAATGGGAAGAACACAACATCATTTATGTTGTATCCATGGAAAAATATTAAACCTACCAAGGAAACGAATGGACAAACACAGATTTTAGATTGCTTTACCTGACAGTCTGCCAAGGTTCCTGAAAATGTTCAGTGTCATGAAAGATAAGAGAAGAAGATATGTCAATTAAATGCAATCCATAATTCTTGAATGGATCCCAAATCAGAAAAAATATGAGACAAATTGGGGAAATCTGAATGTGGAATATGTATGTTAAATAATATTATTATGTCTATGTACAATTTGGGGGGAATATGGTTATATAGAAGAAAGTTCTTTGATGATGCGTGGGAGAAGTGTTTTGGGTGAAGTTTATGTGTGTAACTGGCACAAATAATTCAGAAATATAGGCACATATATAGATTTACCATTTGGTGGTAAATCTAGGTCATGGGTATATAGGTACTCATGGGTATTGCTTTTCCTACTTTTCTGCAATCGGAATCAGCTAGAGGGACCTTTTTTTTTTTTTTTTTTTTTTTTTTTTCCTTTTTTCTGTCAGAGAAGATGGTGCAAGAAATCTGTATTTCCGGCAAAAGGAGGCTGGGCGCGGTGGCTCACGCCTGTAATCCCAGCATTTTTGGGAGGCGTAGGTGGGCGGATCACGAGGTCAGGAGATCGAGACCATCCTGGCTAACACGGTGAAACCCTGTCTCTACTGAAAAAAGACAAAAACATTGGCCGGGCGTTGTGGCCGGTGCCTGTAGTCCAGCTACTTGGGAGGCTGAGGCAGGAGAATGGCGGGAACCCGGGAGGCGGAGCTTGCAGTGAACCGAGATCGCGCCACTGCACTCCAGCCTGGGCGACAGAGCGAGACTCTGTCTCAAAAAAAAAAAAAGAAAAAAGAAAAAAGAAAAAAAAAAACAAAGTCTTTCTACACCTCCCTGGCCTCTTCCGTAAGGTGTGTGCAGTGCTAACAACAGCAGTTCACATTCAGAATACTCACAATAACCTCAGGTCCACACACAAGTGATCAGACTGCCAGCATTTCCTGCTAATTTCTCTTCTCCAGAGGTGCTTAGAGACGTCAGAGAGACAAAGGAATGAATCAAATGTAGGTAGGGAGACAGAATTTTCTCCTACTTATTCTGTGGAGACCAAACAGGGAGAGCTTTAACTTACCTTCCTCCAATAGTTCATAAGATATGACATAAAAGTTAGAGACTCTCACTTTTGCTCGAACTTTCTATCTCAGAATCTTCAGGGCTTTTACAAACTGAAGGGCAAATTTAATTTGGTTTCAAGTTGTGTACAATACTTTTTTTTTTTCGAATTGCATAGCACCAGCAAAGGATTAAATAAGGCCGTTGATAGCATCTGTGCGTGTCCTATTAAGCATGCTGAGAAAACAGAGTCAGAGCAAATAACCTGGAGCAGGACTTTAAGGGCAAGCAGGAAGGCTGCAGAATTGTTGAGAATGCTATAATGTGAATTAGAGAAATAAGTTAGCAGGTGTGTGCTTTGGCCCCGAGTAAGTATTTAACCAGGGAGCCAAATAGGAAAGGTGTTTTCAAAGGCTTTGTTAGATAAAGGTAGTAAACAGCATAGACTCCTCTTTCTTCCCTCGCTTCCTGGTTCAGCTCAAGCCGAAACTGAAGAGAAATCTCAGCTTTAACTCTTGTTATCAAAGAAGAAAAGAGAAAAAGCGATTAGAAGAATTAATAGAAAAATTCCAAATTAGGAGGCTGGTGCTAAAATTATTATGGTTTTCAAACTGAATCTTGCGTTTTTCACACGATTCGATTCTACATAACAAGATTTTAATGTAACCTATAGTTTTATTGAGAACATTATCAACTGTCACCCCGAATTCTTCTAGCCTCTAACTACATTGACCATGCCGATCTTTATGGTTGTCTCCTTGTCTGATAAACCTTTCATATGGTAAAGATAAGACTTTTAACTAAAACGTTATTGTGATTTAGGGATGAGTGGGGAAATGTGGAAAAGCGTGTGTGAAGCCTAGTTTAATAAAGGAGCATGCCATTTCTGTATATTCTTACTTCGATAGAAAGGGAATATTTTCCCCAGCAGCTGCATGGGAATTTCTAAGAATATTTGTGAAAAGCTGTGTTACTCAGTGAATACAAAAAAGAAAACCACCATCCAAACGTCAAATCTTCCCAATATTTATAAAAGTTGCTTCTTACGCTTCCCTGGGGGTTATATTCTTAAAGCAGCTCATTTTTATCCTGACCTGAGATTTTGGTGAGATTCATTTATTCAAGGCAGTCTATAATGAATATTAAACACACCACAGAAGAATTTATTATAAGCCCAGAAAATAATTTGTTTTAAACATTTTATATTAGAAGGGATAGCATCCATGACAAAATATGAGACGGTAAAATAATCTTGATTTGGGTTTTTGGCTTTATTTTTTTAATATAAATCCTAACATGTTATCTACCTTGTTTCTTTTAGTATCCATTTCTGAATTCAAGCAGTTTTTAATTTTTTAAAAAAGGATATTTAATTCTCCCACACAATATTTCTTATATTTGAATTGTCCTCTTAGGGCTCATATATTGCTGTTGGAATGCTGTTTTCCCATTTCCTTTCATGGGACTTATTTCAAAAAAGTTAGGTTCAAATGTTCTAGAAGAATCTAAGAGCAATTTTATTCTTATTTATAAAATGGTTTCAGAGGGGGACATTTATATAAGACAGAGTGGAGGAAAATACATTTCAGTCACTTCACAGATGTCTGATTGTGTGTTTGCGTATTTCGTACTATAGGGAGGAGCCATCTTCGCTTTGCGCATTTTTCCATTCACTATTTCAGCAACACCTTCGGCAGGGAGATCAACTTCCTGAATGAGGCAGAGATGGATTGTTAAACACGGAAATATCCTCCTGTCAGAATAACTTGTCACTCAGGGAGTACATTCTACATCTCTACTCCTTTGATTGACTTTCATAACAAATAGTCATTACGTTGTTAGACTGTTTTGTATCAATATTGATCACTAGGAAATTGAAGTACACTAAAGTTCATTGACACGAAGCAATCACATGTGGAGTGATGAGAGGAAGCTATGAGTAGAGGACTCATGGCATGTGTAATTGGTATGGACCACTCCAGGTGTTTTGAACAACTTTTTCATTCAGAGAGAATAAGTTTTATTCATCAACAGGTTGGTGCCAGGCAACAGAGCTGAAGGATCTAGAGAACACATAAGAGACCAATGGTAGCTACTTCCCCAAAGCACAGGTCCAGTGATCAATACATTTAATTCAATTAATATGTGGTGCCCACAGGAGAGCTCTGGGGTTCAACAAGTTTAACATTCAGATCAAAAAGTTACAAATTACGCTGGGTGCAGTGGCTCATACCTATAATCCCAACACTTTGGGAAACCAGGTTGGGGGGATCTCTTGAGCCGAGGAGGTTGAGACCAGCCAGTGCAACATAGCAAGACCACCGTCTCTACAAAAAAAAAAAAAAAAAAAAAAAAAAAAATTAGCTGGGTGTGGTGGCATGTGCCTGTGGTCCCAGCTACTCTGGAGGCTGTGGCATGAGGACCCTTAAGACCAGGAGGTCAAGGCTGTACTGAACAATGATCTTGCCACTGTACTCCAGCTTGAGCAATAGAGCAAGGCCTCATCTCAAGAAAAAGTTGCAGATTCAATTGTTTTACATAGCCACTCAGGTGTGTTTTTGTTTTTTGTTTTTTTTTTTTAAATCCAGTAAGTGTCTGATAACAATGAATGATAATAGTAATATTTCATGTTTATTGAGTATTCACTATATCCTAGGAGTATGTAAATATTTTCATTTATTTACAAGAGTGAATATCTAGAGTAAAACACAAATTATTGGAGGAAAGCAGACTTTACATTCCTTCTTAAATACTTTTAAAAAATTTACTTATATATGTGTCCTCATAATTCATCAAAATCTCAGCCCAGAATTACAAAGCAGTTGTCCATTTTATTTAATTAGATCATAGAGTCAGCCTTTTTTTTTTTTTTTTACCAATTCATAAGAATTTGACAGTGTTGGAGAAGCCTACTGCTGTTATTGTCCTCACATTCCAAAGACTGGGAAATGTCTTTAGTGCTAAGTGAATTAAAGTAAACCCTGAATTTTTCAATTATTTGAATATGTTCATGTTGCCAGAAAAAATGGAATCTAAATCAATAGAACATAATAATGCAGCATCTCTCCAGATTTTTCCTGCTCATTAGCAGCATAGCATTCTGAAAGGAGGGAACTAAAAATTTTCAAACCATTAGATCATCATTAGAATGAATCTGTATTAAATGTTATAATACAGGTAGGCTACTCCAACATGGCTCCTCGAAAAGACAAAATTTAAAAATTGTGTGTTTATGGTTATTTAAACAAGAGTTAAACAAGAATGTTATTAAACAAGAATGTTCAGTTTTTACTTAAATACAATTTTACTTAACAACATCTTTTTTAGTTGTTATTGTTACTGCATTATGAATTGAGAATTCAACTACCCTACGGCGAAAAGTTTTAGCTTTTTCTCCCTTATTGTTTGGCTTGGATTATTCCTTGGATGATCGTTGCCTGGGTGTGCTATATGAACACTATGCCAATGTTTTTTGAAAGTGTGTGTGTTCCTTGGAAGACTAGTTGTTGGAATGTTAATAGGTATTTGACGGAAAAGTAGACTCCTTGTGAATTAAGTTCAAGAAATAGCACTTGAACATAATTAAATGGTTTTGTCTGAATGTCGTATTAGGTTATTATCTTTGTTTACTGCAGGACTTCTCTCAGGAGATATCCAGGTAAATTCTACTAATTCACTAATTTAATCAAAACCTCCATTTTGATCAAGGAGAAAAGTTCCTTGCCTCAGATGGCTGGAAAGGTTTTATAACAAAATGGAAAGGCTTCTCCAAAGTCAATGACACTATAATCTGGAGCAGAGTTAGTGATTAGATCATAGATTACGGCACTGTATCTGCATGTCTATTGCCTGCAGCCAAACTGAGCAAAAAAGTTTTGTTCTGATGAGATGGTATGATAACAAACAATAATATCTTCTGTACCATGGTGTATTGAGGGGCAAAGAACATTTTATGAACCTCCAATTCCTAGCCATACTTAAATAACGGTTTTGGAAATAAACACTTAAAGTAAGACATTTAAGGATAGAATGAAAAATACATTGATTCGTTTTCCCAACAATCTGACAATTCACAAAATGTCCCAATGGCCACTTCATAGTTGATGAATATGAAGATAATTTTTTGAGGTAAAGTTTGACTCCCACTTCCTTTCTGATAATAGCTATCTCTGTTAATAAATATTGACATTCGTTGCTATGAAAATTTGTGTATATTTATTGGACATAATTGGAGACATCCCAGCTATGGTAATGCAATAGAGCAGAATTTTTTCAGCTTGTACCTATATGAGAGTTAAGAAACAACAAGGGCCAGGTGTGATGGCTCATGTCTGTAATTCCAGCACTTTGGGAGTCTGAGGCGGGCAGATCACCTGAGATCGGGAGTTCAAGACCAGTCTGTCCAACATGGGGAAACACCATCTCTACTAAAAATATAAAAATTAGCGGGGTGTGGTGGTGGGTGCCTGTAATCCCAGTTACTCAGGAGGCCTAGGTGGGAGAATTGCTTGAATCTGAAAGGCAGAGGCTGCAGTGAGCTGAGATCAAGTCACTGCACTCCATCCTGGGCAACAGAGCAAGACTCCGTCTCAAAAAAAAGAGAAACAACAAGAAGTACTTTTAAAATATACTATGAAAAATGACTCTATCCCCAAATTGTCTCCAAAGTTGTCTACACTTTAGAGTAACTCTCCTCTGATCAGTTATGGTAACAGTCAACGACTTTAACATTTAAATCAATGATAGTGAAAGTCAAAACTAAAACACATGTGATTCCTTTGAATTGAAATGGAAATATTGCAACTTTCTTAGAAGAAGAAAAAGTATTTACCTATTTTCAAAGGGCAAAATTGATATCAACCCATCAACTCTGAGCGATCTGAGCACAAAATAGGTTTGGTTTGGATGAGAGTAAGTTGAACTAATGTCTAAAAAAGTGAACACAGGTTGTAGTGACAGACGTGGATACCAGACAGTACTAAAACACAAAAATGAAAGAGCATGGACATGACAAGGCAGAAAGAAGGAAAAATTCAAATTTTGTATGTAGAACAACCAGTTACCTTGACTAATTATGCAGCAAGTGTTGTTATGAGACACACTCTTACGACTATTTTTTTAGCATTTTAATGTTATTTTATAGATTGATTAACATAGCAGAGTTGCTCAGTAGAAGGTAATTACAAAATACCGTTCTTATTTTTATACATATTAGGGATGCATCCCAACAAGGATCTCAAAATCCCAAAGAAGATCTAAGATCTCAAAATCCTGCTGCTGGGTTTTGCCTGAAACTTGGGGACAGAGTTTCATTTTTCAGGTTAAACTTTCAGAGCCTGTTGAAATACAGATACTACCACTGGAAGGTATTAGTCTTGGATTTGGTGGCATGAAACAGAAAACCCAAAATAGCAGTGGTTTAAACCATTAAGAGTTGATTTTTTCCCTCATGTATAGTAAATCAAATCCAGAAGCAGACAATCCAATGTTAGGAGGGAAGTCCCATGGCCATCAAGAGCCCAATCCCTTTTAGTCTTTTTGCTTTATCATTCTAAGTATATACATTCTATCTCCAAGTTCCACTCAGAGTCCAAGATGGCTGCTGGAGCTGAAGCTGTCATATATGTATTCTGGCCAGCAGAAAGGATTACAAGCTCTTACAACTATTAGTGACACCAGTTAGTTCCCTCTCCATCTTTTACCTTTCCAGTCTTCCCTCATTAAAGGTAAAATCTCAAGCTTCTGTGATTTTACATCAAAACACACAATTTTTTTCTCCCATGCCATCTTTAAACTTTATTAGCAGAGATAATATTGACACTCTCAATTGCTTGACGGTATTATTTTTCTATAAATTGTGAAACATAGGGTTCCAATTGGAACGCGTGAGCCTGAAAGGAGTGAGGATAGTATTACACTATTGGTGCATTTTCTTAAATCACAAGGACTGTCAAAAAATATATACATATATAAATACATATATAGTGTGTAGATATATATATATAATTACACATATGTATAGACGTGTTGGTATATGCATGTCTGTGTATATATAATTACACATATATGTAAATGTGTGTACACATATGTGTAATCATATATACATACATGTGTATACACACACGTCTCCACATATGTATGCAGTTTTATATATGTGTAGATGTTTATAGATATGTACACGCATGTATATATGTATGCATGTATACACACATGTACATATGTGCACATATGCCTCTATAAATACATAGATACATTATATATATAATTTTATATATGTATATGTATAATTTTGAAGTAGAGAGAAAAGACTAGACAGCAGCAGACATCAATCACTCTTAAAAACAAAAATATTGCTGCTTCTGTGAGGAGCATTGGGACGTAAAATCACTCTATGTGATTCACCACAGCAGCTCATTCTTTTTTTCTATCTCCTATCTTTTTTTTTTATTATTATACTCTAAGTTCTGGTATACATGTGCAGAATGTGCAGGTTTGTTACATAGGTATACCCATGTCATGGTGGTTTGCTGCACCCATCAACCCATCATCTACATTACGTATTTCTCCTAATGCTATCCCTCCCCTACCTCCCCCATCCCCCGACAGGCCCTGGTGTGTGATGTTCCATTTCCTGTGTCCATGTGTTCTTATTGTTCAACTCCCACTCATGAGTTAGAACATATGGTGTTTGGTTTTCCATTCCTGTGTTAGTTTGCTGAGAACGATGGTTTCCAGCTTCATCCGTGTCCCTGCAAAGGACATGAACTCATCCTTTTTTATGGCTGCATAGTATTCCATGGTGTATACATGCCACATTTTCTTTAACCAGTCTATCATTGATGGGCATTTGGAATGGTTGCAAGTCTTTGCTATTGTGAACAGTGCTGCAATAAACATACATGTGCATGTGTCTTTATAGTAGAATGATACATAAATCTTTGGGTATATACCCAGTAATGGGATTGCTGGGTCAAATGGTATTTCTGGTTCTAGATCCTTGAGTAATCACCACACTGTCTGCCACAATGGTTGAACTAATTTACACTCTCACCAACAATGTAAAAGTGCTCCTATTTTTCCACATCCTCTCCAGCATATGTTGTTTTCTGACTTTTTAATGATATCCATTCTAGCTGATGTGAGATGGTATCTCATTGTAGTTTTGATTTGCATTTCTCTAATAACCAGTGATGATGAGCTTTTTTTCATATGTTTGTTGGTCACATAAATGTCTTCTTTTCAGAAGTGTCTGTTCATATCCTTCACCCACTTTTTGATGCGGTTGTTTGTTTATTTCTTGTAAATTTGTTTAAGTTCTCTGTAGATTCTGGATATTAGCCCTTTATCAGATGGCTAGATTGCAAAAATTTTCTCCCATTCTGTAGGTTGCCTGTTCACTCTGGTGATAGTTTGGTTTTTCTGATTGTTTGTTTGTTTGTTTGTTTTTCTATGCAGAAGCTCTTTAGTTTGATTAGATTCCATTTGTCAATTTTGACTTTCGTTGCCATTGCTTGTGGTGTTTTAGTGATGAAGTCTTTGCCCATGCCTATGTTCTGAATGCTGTTGCCTAGGTTTTCTTCTAGGCTTTTTATGGTTTTAGGACTCACATTTAAGTCTCTAATCCATCTTGAATTAATTTTTATATAAAGTGTAAGGAAGGCATCCAGTTTCAGTTTTCTGCATATGGCTAGCCAGTTTTCCCGACACCATTTATTAAACAGGGAATCCTTTCCCCATTGCTTGTTCTTGTCAGGTTTGTTAAAGATCAGATGGTTGTAGATGTGTGGCGTTATTTCTGAAGCCTCTGTTCTGTTCCATTGCTCTATATCTCTGTTTTGGTACCAGTATCATCACAGCAGCTCATTCTTACTTGAATTGTTTTTATAAGATGAAGCTTCCAATTCTGCTAAGTTATCATAATTGTGCATGAGGAATAAAGCAAGATCAACAGTTTTTAAACATAGTTAGCAAAGAGATCTTTTTTCCAAAGCAAAAATCTTGTTACAGAACTCCAATGTATAAAATCATGTTTTCTATCATGGAAGTTCACATTTATAACAGTTAGGTATCACAAAGTCATTTAAAATAATAAATAAAATTTTAGAAAATGAATGTCACAGATGACAAACTTTAGCATTTAATATATCTATACATTTTGTTTCTACACAATTGAGAAAGTTAGAATCATAAGTTGTTGTAAATAGCAAAAGCTTTTAAACAGCTTGCAGTCTAGCAGAAGAAACATTCCTGTGAGGTTTTCACAAAGCTAAGTTTATCTGGCTGCACCAACAACTGGTGTGGCAGTACATATCATCAATATGTTAAAATATATGTTTTATTTTTAATGTATGTCTTAAGATAGTTAAATATTCTTAATGAAGTTCAAGCTAACATTTTTGGAATGCTCCAAAACACCTCTTGGGAGTCAATAGTGAAAGTACAGTTGAAAACGCACTGGCTCAGAGGGTCCTAGGGAAGGTTATTGAGAAATGTTTCATTGAGATGGAAAAAGCAACAGAAGGGTATGACAGACACATATTGTAGACTTTCATTAACTATTTCTCTTTGCAACATTATCAATTTTCTCCTCAAATAATTCAGACACGACCAAACCATTTCAACTGAGGCTTACAACCAATGGATACTAAAAAAAAAAAAAAAAAAAAAAAAAGAAAACTCTCAAAAGTATCAATATTATGGTGTTTTACAATACCAGTTGTTTATGGCCAAATAAAAGTGGTGGATTAACCTAAGAGAAAGTACTATTCTACGGGGATAAAGAGGAGAGAAGAGGAAGTACATTCAAAAAGAGAAGATGAGGTCATAGATGTGATAATATAAGGAAAATAGGGATGAGTCTCTGAACTAAATCCTAATTTTCCTTTCCTGACTCAATTTAGATCTTACTACCTTTAAGAAGCCTATGTCAATCCTCTAAAACTGGATTAGAAGCTCTCAACCTAGTAGTAGAGTGAATGGAGATTAATTGTAGAGCATTAATTTTTTTTTCAGATATTCTCTTTCTTAGGTCCAAGTGTGCATATTCTAGGGCAATTCCTGCCTCTTTTTTTCTTATATCTGTGTACGCCTGACTCTAGATTATGATATTTATGAGGAAAGAAGTCATGTCCATCGTGTGCACCATTGTATTCCCAGCGCCTAACTCAGTGCTGACTACGTAGTTGGTCCCTAGCAAATGTCTGTGGGATGAATGAACAAATGTGTAAATGAAAGTTATTTATTACTACATAAAAAGAGGAGGCAGGAAAAAAACTAGGGTGAACAACTTTGAATAGAGAAAAATAGAAGATAAAATATGCAAATCTATATTGGACAAAGTTAATTTTTCTGTGTATCTCAATTTTTGTTTTTTTTTCTCCCCTGAAGACAAATGCTGTGACAAGTTCAGATTTCCTCAGCCTAGCAAGGGGTGAGGCTAGATCATTTCTAGGGTGATTCATCATCAGATATAGCTCTCAGTGGAGGAAGTGGTGTTGTTGATGATTAAGCAGAAGGCATTTTCCCCCAAGGAGAGTCTCCTGTCCTGGAAGTGCTGTTTTTCATTGAGATGCAAAGTTGAGATCTTAATCTCTTGGAACATTGCTGGTTCCCCCGACTGCTCAGTAAGAGACAAGCAATATGAATAATAATATACAGTATCTTACTTTGTACAGCTTTTCTCAGCTCTTAGAGCACTGTTATATTCATCACCTCATGCGACTAGTTGTCACAGTGCACTTCTAAGGGAGACAGAATAGGGGATTTGACAACAGAAGCCTAAGGTTCAGAAATGAAATCCAAACTTATGTGGCTAAAAACTGGAACATCTGGGATGGGAACCTGAGGCTTTCTATCACAGGTTTTGTGTGACCAGAGTTTTGAGAATTCAGTGCTAAAATAATTGCTTGTGCACGAAATCCCCCAATATACCCTTCTGGATTTGTCAAGAGGAGAAAAATACACAAGCTAACTATGGGGAGGAAATTTAGCCAAAGCAAAACCAATCTTTCAGTTGAAACTACTCATATGCTCATAAAGATGCATCAGGGGAAATGCATCATTCATTGTCTTAGTTAAGCTAGTGTGGTCCTGAATGGGCAATTGTAGAGTTACTTTTTTTTTTTTTTTTAAGTTGCAGTGTTGCATTTTAATGCCTGATGAAGTGTGTGTATTGTGTGTAGCACCTTTACTCCAAAGCACTTAATAAATGCTTTCTCATTCATCCATTCCGTTACCCTTGAGAAAAAAGAAAAAATACTTTTCTTAAATCCCTGCTTGCATAATGATAGATGTGGATTTCCTGAACTCTCACCAGATATTTAAATGTTCTTTTAAAAGCTCAGAACTAGAAAGACACATCTGTCCACCATCAACTCTTATAATCAAAAAATCTTTCTAAATGACCTAAAATAGAAGTTGTGTGTTTCCAAGTCCCAGGCCTCATCCTCTTCTCTCTGTATCTCAGGCACTCTATTTTACCTCTCAGGATATGCTGAAAATCTGATCTTTTTTGATATGGGCATATTAAAGAATCAGAAGATGTTTTCCCCCTGTGTTTTTGATGGAAGGAAGAAAGCAAGATTGGCCAGGATGCATTCGGCATCCAAGAACATAAACAGAAATGAGCCACAGAAACTCTGGAGTGATGGCAGCTGTTGTGAGAGGTGGCAATAAAATGGATTTCTCAGACACAGAGATGTGGTCTCTCCCACCAGGTGAGACATTTCTAACTCCTGCAGATGGCCCAAACAATGAAAACTTCTAGTTTGGGGTCCTGCAGGAGCAATCTATGAATCTTAAAAAAGAGAACTTATTTCCATTTAGACGATAGGCTAAATAAGAACTTTTTTTTGCATATTTTAATGTACTCTTTTTTTGACCCTCAAAGGCGTGAAGATACTTTTGAAATCAATGCAAAATAAATTAATCAAACAGAATACTCAACTCATATTAGGTTTTAGTGGTTATCAAATTTCTCAATTAATGATTGTAAAGAGTATCACTATATTCATGTGAAAGAATAATAATTTTTTAGATATTATCCCTTTATCAAAAAAGCTTGTGGACTATTGATGGAGAGAAAACCGTGGTCTACCAACTCACATGACAAGTATGGAACAAATAGGACAGAGGCTCCAATTTTCTAATGAACAGTATTAGATTACCTCTACACCATCAGTTGAGTTACTAAAATGCAGAAGTCATGAAGAAAGTCTAGTTTGCACATAATTATCTATTTTTAATGTATATTTAAACTTAGTTTACACTTACATTATTTTAAAGCTAAGGAAAAATGATTTACATTCTTAAAAGGTAGGCTCAGCAGTGATTTACATACTATTTTTCAAACAGTGCTGGGAGCAGAGAAAAAATGTAAGTATTATAAAATGAAGAAAAAAGAAACACTTGTCCCACCCTCCTCCTGCAATTAAAGCTACTGTGTTTTAACTGGAAAATCGGTGGCAGGATTATACCACAATCCCCTTCTCTATAAGGTTTTGACATACAGTTGGCTAAAAGGATCTTCTGAGAAGTTTGGAAGATGGGAGTGAAGCAGAAGCCGTTACTCTCAGAAGGTTGTGTGATCAGACCTGGTGATGAGCAAATAGAAGGGGGTTTTTAGAGGTTCCAGCTTGTCCTCACTGTCTTCATGTAGCTCATTTTCCTGGCTGATGATTCTGCTGACACATAGTACCTCAGTTGATGTCATGAGGTAAGACCCCAGAAGGCTGTGGTTATATAGCAATAACTGCTACACCAGAGATTGCAGTTTCCATAATTCTTGCTATTTTCCTCTTCATACAGGTCCCATTCATTGTATGGTTTCTTGGATTTCTCTGCCAGCTGCAAACAGTGCTTCTGGTAAAGTGGTTAGTGAACATTTCTCTGTTCTCTAACACCTCTAACTATAGTTTAAATGTGTGTCCCCTAGCAAACTCATGTTAAAGTTTAATTTCCATTGTAATGGTACTAAGAGGTAGAACCTTTAAGAGGTGATAGGGTTATGAGAACTCTGCCTCAGAATAAACTACATAATAAATTAATGCTGTTATTGTGGAATAGAGCGGGTTCATTATTGTGAAGTGGAGAGGATTCTCTCTCTCTCCCTTCTTTTTGCACTTCCACGATGGAATGACACAGCAAGATGGCCTTCAAAGGATGCTGGTCCTCATTCTTAAACTTTCCAGCCTCCAGAGCTGTGAGCCAATACATTTCTGTTTATTATAAATTATCCAGATGGACTGAACAATGAAAACTTCTAGTCTGGGGTTCCCCATGGGCAATCTGTGAATCTTAAAAAGGAGAACTTTGTTTGTGGTGTTCTGTTATCACAGCACAAAACAGAAGGCCATTCATTAAGTTCACCATCTTATATTGGTGTGTTTGTGACACCTCAAAACAATTGCAATAGTAACATCAAAGGCCATTTCTGGCCTTTATAGAGGCTTTGTTTCCTTAACCAAATCCTGATAAAGGCTCTAAAACAAGACAAAAAAAAAAAAAAAAAACCATAAAATGAATAAGATTAACAACCTACAAAAATGATTCACTGTGAGACATGATTGTTAATGTGTTGCCCAATGGGACCAAGTTAGTTCATTATCTACTTTGTATAATGAACTTATTCCTTAAACTCATAGCAAAAATAACATTGACTACTTCATTTTATTGTGCATATCTTTATTGCATTTTTCAGATATTGAGTTTTTTCCTAATTGAAGATTTGTAACAACCCTATGTCAAACAAGTCTAACGGCGCCACTTTTCCAACAGCATGCGCTCACTTTGTGTCTCTGTGTCACATTTTGGTAATGCTCATAATATTTTAACCTTTTCACCACTAGTATATCTGTTATGGTGATTTATAATCAGTGACCTTTGATGTTACTATTGCAATTGTTTTGGGGTGCCACAACCACACCAATATAAGATGGTGAAGTTAATCAATAAATATCGTCTGTGTTCTGACTGCTCCAATGACCAGCCATTCCTCCATCTCTCTCCTTCTTCTCAGGCTTCTCTATTCTCTGAGACACAAACATACTGCAATTAGGCCAAATAACCTCTGAGTGTTCAAGTGAAAGGAAGAGTCACATGTCTCTCACTTTGAATCAAAGACTAGAAATTATTAAGCTTAATGAAGACGGCATGTTGAAAGCTAAGACAGACTGAATGCTAGGCCTCTTGCACCAACCATTAGCCAGGTTGTGAATGCAAAAAGAAACTTCTTGTGGAAAATTAAACGTGCTACTCCAGTGAACCCACAAATGATAAGAAAGTGAAACAGCCTTATTGTTGTTATGGAGAAAGTTTTAGTGGTCTGGATAGAAGATCAAACTGGCTACATTCCCTTAAGCCAAAACCTAATCCAGAACCAGGCCATAATTCTTCAATTCTGTGAAGGCTGAGAGAGGTGAGGAAACTGCAGAAGAAAAATTTTAAGCTAGTAGAGATTGGTTAATTAAGAAAGGGAGCCATCTCCATAACGTAATTATGCAAGGTGAAGCAGCAAATTCTGATGGAGAAGCTGCAGCAAGTTACCTAGAAGATCTAGCTAAGGTCATTGATGAGGGCGGCTACACTAAACAATAGAGTTTGAATGCAGATGAAACAGCCTCATATAGGAGGAAGATGCCATCTAGGATTTTCCAACCTACGCAGGAGAAGTTAATGCTTGGCTTCAAAGCTTCAAAGGACAGGCTGACGCTTTTGTTAAGGGCCAATGCACCTGGTGAATTTAAGTGGAAGCAAGGGTTCATTTACCATTCTGAAATTCTTAGTTCCCTTAAAAATTATGTTAAGTCTACTCTGCCTGTGCTCTACAAATAAAACAAAAAGCCTGGATGACACCACATCTGTTTACACCATGGTTTACTGAATATTTTAAGTCCACTGTTGAGACGACTGCCAGAAAAAAAAAATCCCTTTCAAAATTGACATTGCTCATTGACAATGCATCTAGTCACCCAAGAGCTCGGATGGAGATGTACAAGGAGACAAATGTTGTGTTCGTGCCTGCTAACACAACGTCCATTCTACATGAATCAAGGAGTAATTTTGCCTCTCAAGGCTTATTATTTAAGATAAACACTTTGTAAGACTATGGCTGTGATTCCTCTATTGGATCCGAGCAAAGTAAATCAAAAACCTTTTGGAAAGAATTCACCATTCTAGATGCCATTGTGAAGATTTGTGATTCATGGGAAGAGGTCAAAAATAGAAATATTATTAGGAGTTTTGAAGACGTTGATTCCAGCTCTCATGGATGACTTTGAGGAGTTTAAGGCCTTAGTGAAATAACTGCAGATGTGGCAGAAATAGCAAGAGAACTAGAATTAGAAGTGGAGCCTTTTCAAGATGTAACTAAATTGCTGTAATCTCATGATCAAACTCGGATGAATGAGGAATCTTCTTATGAACGAGCAAAGAAAGTGGTTTCTTGGTTTCTTGAGGTGGAATCTACTCCTGGTGAAGATGCTGTCAATATTGTTGAAATGAAAGGATTTGGACTATTTTATCAACTTGATTGATAAAGCAGTGGCAGTGTTCGAGGGGATGACTGATTCCAATTTTGGAAGAAGTTCTACTGTGGATAAAATGCTATCAAACAGCATCATAGGTTACATAGATCCCTTTCATGAAAGGAAAAATCAATCCATGTGGCAAATCCCACTGTTGTTTTAAGACATTTCGACAACACTCCAATTTTCAGTAATGACAACCTTGATTAGTCATCAGCTATCAACATCAGAGACAAGACTCTCTATCAACTAAAACATTACCATTCAATGAAGGCTCATATGATTATTAGCACTTTTTAGCAATAAAGTATTTTTAATTAAGGTATATACAGTGTTTTTCAAACAAAATGCTATTGCACACTTAGTAGACTACAGTGTAGTGTAAATATAACTTTTATATGGCCTGGGAAATGAAAATATTCATGTAATTTGCTTTAATGGGATATTCACTTTATTGTGGTGGCCTGGAACCAAACCCACAATATCTCCAAGGTGTGCCTATATTTAGTGAATATTTATTATAACTCAGGCATTGTACCATCAATTCTAATCATTTTGATAACCAACCCCTCAGTGGTAATATCACCAATTTACAGATGATAAATCTGAGGCTATAAGTTATTAAGGAACTGGCTTAAGAGTCAAACAGCTAGAAAGTACTGGAGTCACATCTACCTGAATCCATTTTTTCTTCCAGTTATTCTACAGCAGTGGCATTGTAATGATTCACATATAGTACCAGCAACTCACTGTAGCAGCACAGGCTAAGGATAATGGCATGAAAAGAATCTGGGTTCTTTTTGGTTGTGGGAAGCCCAGGATTGTGTCTCACCTTTAACTGTCCTATTTAATGCCTTCCAGTTATCTGTAGTATTATGTTCTTATTGTTCAACATTTAGCATTTTTAGTTACTTCCAATCAGAGGCATATGAACGAATATTTCATAAAGACACATTAAATCTGAAAATATTGTGATTAATAAAGATTCTCAACAGAGAAAATTAATTGGACTTTTTCTTTTCTTGCATTACAAATTTCTTAAGCCTAGTCAATTCCCTTTGATTTGATGGTCTCCAAGCAAATTTCACTTTGAGAATTTATTTTCTCAGGTACTTTGATAATGGGAGTCAGTTGTCCTTTATACCAGTTTTATATAATCACTAATTCACAGGAATAATCCAAATTACTTGAAATAAACCTTGATTCACAAATCCATAAATGACTTGAGATAACTACTTTTTCTTTCTTATGAAACATACAGCTATGAGTTGTCCATTTGGGGTGGGAGAAAGTAGAAAAGAATGTAGACAAAATTCTTATACAAACCAAACATCCATCAAAGGAAACAGGAAATTATTATTCTTCTAGGCTATCACTAAATTTTCAACATGAAACTAATTTAACTCTTTTTTAATCTCTAAAAATAATGGAGTAGAGGTGAACAAAGAAAATGAGCTAAGTTCAAGTCAGAGCAGTCACAAATCAGTAGCAGGTTAAAGGCATGTTCATTGCTGATGGCAACATACAGCCCTAGATGATGTGTGGAAGACAGACACATTCTGATTCTTAATCACATTCTAAATTCAACCTCCAAAGATAAATTGTTAAGACATCCTTTTACTCCCATCTCCTCCTGAAACATGCTCATCTTCAAAGCTGAGGTCAATTTAAAAGACAAAAGAAATTAGGATGATTTGCTCTTTGTTTTTTATTTAGTTTTTTGAAAAACATGCCATTAGGCTTATTTGACTATACTTACAAACTTATTTGTATCATTTAAGCAGAGAATACACTGAAGGACATTTCAGTTCCAGAAATGGCCAAAAAGGCCAGGCACAGCGACTCACGCCTGTAATCCCAGCACTTTGGGAGGCTGAGGCAGGCAGATCACGAGGTCAGGAGTTCAAGACCAGCCTGGCAAACATGGTGAAACCCCGTTTCTACTAAAAATCCAAAAATTAGCCAGGCTTGGTGACACACACTTGTAATCCCAGCTACTCAGGAGGCTGAGGCTGCAAGAGAATAGGTTGAACCCAGGAGGCGGTGCTTGCAGTGAGTCGAGATCCTGCAACTACACTCCAGCCTAGGCGACAGAGCAAGACTCCGTCAAAAAAAAAAAAAAAAAAAAAAAAAAGAAGAAGAAGAAGAAAAGAAAAGAAATGGGCAAAAAAAGGGAGAAAATAAAAAGCAAACATTCATGCACTTCTGTTGATTACATTAGGCCTCCTTTTTTCAAAAAAAATAATTAAAAAAACATTTTTGATGAACTTCTCAGTAATGAAATTGTAAACAGCAAAGTCAAAGCTGCAGAGTCAAAGACTTTTGGAAGTGTGGTTCCTAGTTCCTGTTATGATGTCCTTAGCGACCTCAGTGATGGAGTCAGGCATGAAGAAAAGTTACTAAGCTACAAATGCCTGTGTGTGATTTGCATGCAATATTCACATGCCTTAGTCTGTTTTGTATATATCTCCATTTTTAATTCAAATTTTGTAAATAAAATTATTATCACCTCTTCTCAATGGCTCACATACGCACATGAATCCTTATTGACCCCTCCATGTAAGCACAACACATATGACAACTTATTGGTATAAAAGAAAAATCAGAAGGATGAAAAAGAGAGATCTCCCTGACAGTGTCTATAGAACACGCTTTTTTTTTTTTTTTTTTTTTTTTTTTTAGCCTGTAGCCCAGGCTGGAGTATAGTGGTGAGATCTCGGCTCACTGCAACCTCTGCCTCTCACTTCAGCTTTCTGAGTAGCTGGGATTACAGGCACATACCACCATGCTTGGCTCATTTTTGTATTTTTAGGAGAGACAGGGTGTCACCATGTTGGTTGGCCAGGCAGGACTCGTACTCCTGACCTCAAGTGATCCACCTGCCTCGGCCTCCCAAAGTGCTGGGATTACAGGTGTGAGCCAACTCTCCTGGCCCAGAACATGCTTTTTAACAGAAATCTTCATTGTCAATAGTATTGAAGTACTAGTTGAAAATGAGTATTGCAAATCTAGTCTGGCTCTAGATGAAACTTGAGAAGAATGCAAGCTAGCCTCTGGATCCTTTCCTGAGGCTGCAGTGACTGCCTGTTTTTTCTTCTCCTGGAAGCCCTTCCTCCTTTGTACTCCCAGTTCTTCTTGCTTTCAGCCTGCTTACCTCTCAGCATTAATGAGAATTATCTGATTGTGATCTGAAGAACCTATTCCTCCCAGAGTTATTTACATCAGACTAAGGGACCCTGAAAAATGAAAACAGATTGATACCTCAAAATGGGATTTCCCAAGATGACCATGGGTTTAAGTATTAAACCCATGAGTAGTTGAAAAGATATTTTCAGTCATAATTTTGAAGACTTTATCCTTTATTAATCACCTCTACTCGTCATTGTGTAAAAACAAAACCATGAAATAACAGCATCTATTAACTTGGAAATGCAGTGTCAGTGATGTCTTATATCCCTGGCCATACTGATTTGTAAAAATGTGCAAGTCCCACAGAGTAGGTGTATTTGTCTACTTTACTTTCTGATATCACTCAAGGGCCTAGGACAGTTCTTGGAACACAACAAGCACTTAGTAAATGCTTGCCAAGTGAATAGATGATTTTATGTATTTATTGTCCATAAGGCCACAGACCAAGGAAAAGAGGCATTTGAACTTCAAAACGTTCCCTCTCTCTCTCTTTAAGATTTATGAAGTGATGGGAAATGTATGTTGACTCATGGAGTAACAATGAGGAAATAGGCATTGGCACCTGGACTCTGTTGACAACAGGACTTCAGGTAAATGAATGGGACCATAAATACTTGATCTGTCACCCCATTTTTGCATCCTATCATGAGCCCTGCAGCCACGATCCATACCTCTTCCCACATTAACCCTATTATGTTAATGATATGGGAAAGTTTTAGTACTGACTGGTTAACATATTTCAGGGAATTTCGGTGGGTTGAACTGTATGATAAAGTCATAACCCTTTAATCTATCTGAACATTCAGACAAGCTATTGGTAAGGTATAAACTACGGACCTGCCATGAATGTCATAGATAGAGGTTGGACCATTTTCACACGTGACGCTATATACTACACTTGTCTTCAAATGATGGACACACAATTAGAGCAAAGCATTTTACAGTGCATTCACCATTAAAGAAACCACAGACACCAACACACTTTAATGAGTACTTATGTTTAGGAAAATAAACACAGATATGTTTTATTTTTCAGAAGAAAGGAAAAGAAAGGAAGGAAAGAAAGAAGCGGGAAGGAAATAGTAAGGAGAAAAATGAATGGAATAGAGACATGTTTATATAATTGTTCTCACAGTCTAAAATAATTTGCTCTAGAAGAATTATTATAATATGAAGCTTATGCTTTTCCTACATTTCATATATCAGGTGCAGGCACTATTTCTAGGCCAAGGTGTCTTCATCTTTTAAACTCCCAATGTCTGCATGTTTCTACAACTCTTAGACTGTGAGTGTGTGTGTGTGCATTTTCCCTGACTATTGGATGAAGTGCTCATTTATTTGCTCTGGTATATTGTCCTAAACCTTAATCCAATAAACCTGCCAAATATATGGTCCAGAGTCCTGTGGCTCCCTAACAAATGATAAAATGACTTTAGCCATACTGGACCTGGCAGCTGGTCAAAATCAGTGTCTCACAAATACAAATCAGTTGCTATAAGACAGAGGCAGACAGTTGTTAAGTCAGGCTCTTCAAGGAGACTGCTGAGGCCAGGTAAGTGTTAGTAGTCAATGATAAATCAAGCTCAGTGTTTAGAAATGACCAGAGTTCCCTAAGCATACTACTTATCACCCTCATGGACCCCCTTCCTATTAAGATGAATAAATATGCAAGAGACCAACAGTAATCTGAAGGGATTATTTTTATCCAAAGGACAAATATGCTTTATAATGAGTGCCCAATGGAATGGCTGCAATCATTCACTGGGCACTGCATGTTTAAATAAGTCATTATTAGCATGAAATATATTAGGAAACTAAAGAAGACACGTGGAAAGAAAAGCAGAAGCTGTTGGCAAAAAGAGTCATAACTGCATTTTTTAAAAAAATTCAGTTATAAGGGATCCAATTATTGAATCAACAAATATTTATTCATTCATCAAATGTTTGAGCTCCTACTATATACCAAGGATGTGGGTTATTGCTGAAGAAAATGGTGAACATGACAGTTCCTAATCTTAATGAACATAGTCTAGGGCACATTCATGATGAAAAGGCATGTGGTTTATTTACTTCTAGGGTTTTTGAGGGTAGTTGTACTTATTTATATACTTTTAATGTGAAGGATCAGGTTGCCTTAAAATGAAGGAAATATTGGAGGGTGTCTTAAAGATAATTTTTCACTGATGGCAGAACCGTGGCCCTGAGGACAGATTGTCATCAGTAACAGCTGTGAGGCTTGGGTAGCTCATGAGGGCTTTTTCATTTGAATATTCAATTCTTTTTAAAAGCTGTTGTATTTCACAAGGCGCATTTTGTGATCTTGAAATTCAACCTATCCCAAACTCTTTGGAATATGTGATTATGATATATGATTTCATGCAGATTATAGATACTTTGTTAATGCCTTCTGTGGAGACTAACTGGCTGTTAAAAGTCTCTAAAAAGACACCCACTGATTTTCTTTAGGACATGGTTCTATATTACTATTTACAGCTTAGCCTAAAGGATTTGAATTGTATCACCCAAAGTCTAGTATTGCCAAAGTCTAGTAAAGACCACAAGATGTTCTTAATCTATGTGTGCACCAACTTGAATATTCTCAGAAATGATCTCCTCAAAACTGCTCTGTTCCCACAGAGAAATTCCTCCTTTCACCCCATAGAACAACTCTGAACAAATACATTGTTAATTTTAAAATAGCCCTATTGTCTCTTCTTCCAGTCATTAAGGCTTCATAACTATTGAAATCCACTCTCAGAGGGCCATGATTCATAATCAAGACAATTTAAAAACATCAATACAATTTTCATTGTTTTCCTTTTTACCAGATAGAAATATAAATACCAGATCATCTGTTTCAAAAAATGTATGGGTGACAACTCTAGTGCTCTATCGTGGAATAACAAATAAGTTTCAGCTTATGTGACACCTCACTCCAACAGTACTGGCTACTTTGAGTGCTGTGCTGAGAAGGCTGCTAAGTGCAGGTAAAAAGTATGTTATTCCTCATGAGCAGAGTTTGTTGTGGGCCCTGACAGTAAGAAGTAGCTGTAGTCCTGTCAATATTTACTGATCCAGAGCCCAGCTTTGACATTTCCTGGCTGTGCGAACTTAGGTAATTCACCTAACTTCTCAAAATATACTTCCTCATCTCTATGAGAGGGCAAACTAAATCAGTGTTTTCCAAATGATGGCCCCATGGATGGGAGGCAGCAGATTTAGAAATGGGCCAGGTTTGTAAAAAGATTTCGGTGGCTTGTCCTGAATTTCTTAATCAGAATCCCTTTACAGTCTGAAAATCTTAATTTTTAAATAAAGACATTTGCAAGACATTGATGCTCAACCAGGTTTGACAACCAGTGGGTTAATTGAGCTACAAATTATTTTCCATTTAGATTCTAGAAAATGTAGCCAAAGCGTAACTGAGTTGAGTAAGTGCCTATCTGAAAGCTCTCTAGTGGAGAGATTCCTATGGAATTCCAAAGGACCAAGCGACAGTTACAAATCAACACTAAGACTCAGGAGATTCCCCTAACCTGGCCTTTGCAATTGCAGGAAAGTGGTTTCCAGCACAGCCTTCGAGTACTTCCTGCCTGCCGCACATTGCCTCTTCTGGGTGTCTCTTCCCCTCGTGGAATCAGAATATGCCTCTGATTTGTTGATGATCATTAAACCCGTATCATCTTTTATTTTTGAAGTTTAAGGGCAAAAAAAAGAGCTGAAAACTGTTATCCTTTGAATCCTTTTTACCTAGAAGAAATAACATAAGAAAGGGATATCTGGCGAGGGTATTAACTCCTTTTAAAGAATTAGCAATGAGGAGAAAAATAAAAATAAAAAAACATTTGTAAGACTTAGTAGATGAGACTAATGAGGGTATAAAAAATGCTGAATGGAGCAGTTCTATCCCATTTCATAATGGCAGTAAGGATTCTGACAGTATATCCATTAGCAATTCCTTTCTAAGATAACTTAATTTCCTGATTAAACATGCATTTCTAAATCATATTGACATTTTAAGAGAGAAACAAATAATGGTGCCAATTCTCTTGGGCACAGGGGAAAGAAAACCTCCTTTTTCTTTCTGACCACAGTCACACAGCCTATTTCATTTCTTTCTATCTTAATGCCCAGAAAGAACCACATGGTTCAAAAACTGCCTGAATCTAAACATTGCAGTTTGACCAGCTTGGAGAGGAAACCCATTTTAGATAGCAAAAGAATTTCTGTGTTGGCTAGCTTAGCTCACATCTGCATGAGTTTGAATACATGTGTTTTCCCTGAGTATGTGTATATTTGTATACTTGGATGCATGGGCAGAACATGGTTTTCTTGGACTAAACTAGGGGTTGGTAAACTATGCTTTCAAATATGGCCCACCATTTGTTTTCATAAATAAAGTTTTATTGGAACACAGGCACACTTCTTCATTTGCACAGTATGTGTGGCTGCCTTCACAGAGTTGAACAGTTGTGACAGAAGCTATATGGCCCGCAAAGTCAAAATATTTAATATTTCGCCCTTTACAAAAGCAATTTGCCAACAACTGGGCTACAGATTTTATAATCTAGTCAGTACCGTATGCAAAAAAGAGGAGCTCATTGAGCACAGCTGCCTGTGGACCAATGGGTTGTTCTACAAGCAAGTCTGGTGAGCAAAAGACTTCCACAGAAGTTGTATGCAGATATCTTTTGCACAGGTGAGTTTCTTGAAAACCCTGGCTTCACTAAGAACATTGAAGATCTGAAAAACTTCCTTCTCTGCTCAGGAAAGCAAGGAAAGACCAGTTTCTCTACTTTTTTTAAAAAAAGAAGCTTTAATTTGTTTATAGCTTCTGTTGGCATTCTGTTCTCTTGTCCTCAGTAAATTTACTTTATAGGAAGGGACCATATAGTAAAATATTGAGAGATTAGCAGTCATTAGCAGGTTCAGACTTTGCTTTTCACTTCCCAAATCATCTCCTTTTACACATGATACCATAAGAAAGCATCTCAATGAGAAAATTAAGAAAATTCATTTCAGAGGAAGGTTTGAAATCAAAAGCGTATTTCTTTTCTTTGAAAAATTGATTTATATTCCAAATTTTCCTGTTTGTCTCAATTAGAATTATATTTTTCATTTATTAAAACATGGCATTTAAAATCAGGACTTACATAGAATGAAGTTGCTGTTATGATTAAAAAAAGAAATGAAAAACAAAAAATAAAGGGCACATACTGTACTAAAGGATGGAACTGTGTTTTAAAGTCCGACCATGTGGCTTCTTATGGAAATATAATGAGTTAAAGATGAAATTCCGTTTCTAGTTTGCATACATCTTGCAAAGATTCCACTCAGTAAAATGGTAATTGGAGTCTTTTTTACAATAAATATTATACTTTTTAATCCTAATATTGTAAGCTATAAAATGTCTTCCATTTCCCTAACATATGCTTTTTGTCCTGTTTCTCAGTCCAAGAGACAGAAATAAAATAAACACCTTAATGAACACAATACTGTTCCTCTTGAGACTCCGTGCCTATCTTATGGACATAACATGGACCAGGGATTTTGAAGATTTTCCCTAGAGAGCAAAAACTTGCCTCATTTCTCCACCCAATGTGGTCTGCAGAAGTATTCAGTCTGGTTTGTTACTAAATTGCTACAGCATTCTCATAAGTTGCAATTTGCAATTATAAGTGAATTTGTGAAGTGTAAATCAGTTAATTTTCCCCTTTGGAACTGATAGTAAAGCACTCCAAAATGGCAGTGAAGTTAGGGTGGGGTCATTTCGGATACTGGGAAGCTGATCAGGAAAATATGGCGCTCTGTTGGTCTTTCTGTTAATTGCAAAAACATGGAGGAACTCCTGTTGAGAAATCATACTGGAAACAAAATATTTTGAATACTTCTCCCTAGTGATTACAGTCACATGATGAGAGGAAATGAGACTTTGGGGGAAAGGATTTTTAGGCATTGGGTGCTCAAGTGCTTACTTGTCTCAACTTGACTAGTTAGTGTGTGGACTCATCCAATAATCATTTATTTCTTTTATCAATGCAAACATCCTGACTGTCGTACATTCCAGTGAGGGGGAAATTCTGCAGAGATGTGCATAAACTCATCGCAGCTGCTCTACCATCTGACAACCTGATGGTCATGGGGGACCTCAATGCACGTGTTAGCCGTAGTGCCAAAATGTGGAAGAAAATTATTGGACCACAGAGGATTAGTCTCTTCCTGCATGGTGAACAGACCGAGCAAAAACTTGCAATCACAGACAATAGTGTCAATCATATAAGTTAGGAGAAAAATATCATGGATATGCCACAAATCAAAAACAGTGACATCACAGCCACTCTGCCATTGTTTCACAGCAGAATGCCAACAAGCTGACAATCTGAATGGGTCTGAGATCATTACCCAATATGCTTCAAATCAGAAGAGCATACAGGTGGGTGTTATGCAGTACCTCTGAGATTGATATTTTAATACATTCAAATCACAGCAAATAATAGTACTAATAAGTAAGTTTTCAAGGATAATAGAGCGACCATTATCATCTTAGTCATTCCTTGCCTATAAATGCACCAAATTTCCAACAATAGTGTGGTATTTTTCGTGATACAACATTTCTTTTAGCGGTTTCCAAACTCTGCAATATTGTAATTCTGGTTACTCCATGACATTTCCACCTCCTTATCCACACTATATGCATCTGTTGAAATCTCGACTACTTTAAAAGCTCAGCTCAAGTGTCACTTTTTCTTTAAACTTGCCCTTCCCACGCTAGATTGAAATTATCTTTTTCTCCTCAGAAGACTAACATATCTTCGGTAAATGCTAGGGACTTAAGAATATGTACTTTTATTATAGTTATGTATATCTCTTAATTGACCTACAAAATGTTTTGTCTTCTTCAGTGCAGAAAACTTCATAAGCCCATTTTGTTTTCCAAGAGAAAATATTTGTTACACAGTAAGTTCTCAATGAATAGTGTTTAATCAAAACTATGTTAGTTTGGGTCTGACACTGATTTGAGCACCATATTTTTGCTTTCCGGGTTCCTCCAGGACCCTGTTTCCTGATGTCAGTTTGATTATGTCCTTCAAATTGGTATTTAGAGAGTGATGGCTTCTATTTTTCTCCTTGAAGTGTCGTAAGACCATACAGGGTGTCTAGTCCTAGCAGCGTTCAAGGACAGTGATTTCAGCTCTGATTTGTCAAAGAAAAAATTGGCCATATGCAATCTCCATGGTAAAAGCTAGTGGTAAATTCACTTCAGGCCTCCTTACAAACTGGCTTTCTAAAATACTATGGATAAACTTTTATAATATCCATAAAGAAACAATTATTTTCAATGATGTAAAATGAATATTTAATATCCTTTTCCTGATTAGCCTGTTCTTTCGACCACTTTTCTCAATGATCCTCTTTTCTTAGAGAAGGTTGTATCCACTAATTGAATTAAAATTCAAGTGTTTAATGTGGTAAGAAATTCATGATGGGGGAAATCAAAGTCTAAGTTTCTGAGAACACAATGGTAGTAAATGTAAGAAAAATGATCTCATATGAAATGAAGTGAGTTCTATGACATCACAACATGGGTTCTAGCCTGAGGTTAGTGTGTGAAAGTTTAATAAACCCTTCTCTATGTTTCTTTCTCTCTGACAATACCCTCCTCCAGTGCAAGGTTCTGTATGAGTTCATTTACAAAGGCCATGTTCCCAGAACTTAATACAATAAAATATTTTTTTAAAAGGCCATGTAAAGTGTTTTGATCTAATTAGCAATGCATTTTATGTAAAACTATGGCTACCTCACAAAACTGTTTGAACCAAGCTATCACTGGGGCTGGACAAAGTCAAGTGCTGAAAAAAATGAAACTTACTTTGCAGATTATTAAAATATGCATCCCCTGCTTGTTTTCTTTTTCTTCATAGTACATTCGGGACAATAAGAGAAGACTTATTTGCTTTTTAATGTTCCATGTGAGATTTAAGGGCACATAGTTTCCTCTCTCCCAAAGGTAGGCATGGCTTGGATCATTGCTAAAATAAACAGTGCACAGTATGTGGCAAGATTGTGGCATGCTCTTTTTTCTAGGTGCCAAGATTTCAAAGGATAACATGGGTGCTGCTCCTAATGACTCTGGGATCTTACAGTATTCAACCCTGAATATTAGATTTTGCTCTGTGAGGTCAACACAATTAATGATCAGGCTAGGAATAAAAGGGCATCTCCACCTTTGGAGAATTCCAAAGTAACAAGACAAATTTTTCATCAGAGTATTAAAGTTTTTCCTTCTCCAGTGAAAAGTGGAAAGAATTGGAGAGTGGGTGTCATTCTGCAGAGAGAAGAGGGCAGCCATCCCTCGTGAGACTCTGTCCTCAAGCACAGCATCCCCAGGCCACATCTTGCTCCCATTACTGCTCTTTTCAACTTCTGCTGACAGCTAAAGTTCAGAGGTTGCCTTGTTGCCCTTGTAGTTGATGTTAGTTCAACATTAGACTCTAAAGGTGGAGCAAGCAGAGAAATTAGTGCAAAGGGATAGGAGAAGAACTTTGGCAGCCAAAAATAACATACATTTTACACTTGGGGCAAGGATATAAATTGAAAATGGAAAAAGTGGACAAAAGTGAAATAATTGGTTAGTATAAATACCTGTCAAACCCGCCTTTTTTTCTGAGATTCTGAGTTAAGAAACTAATACAATTTCTCATCACCACTGTCACAACTCACACTCTATGTCTTTAAGAAAACCTCAGGGTCTTTTTATGAGTTTTGGATCAAGGAATCTGGCATGTAAGTGGGAAGGAGTTAGGAAACAAGGTTTCCTTAGCTATTTTATGCCAAAAATGTGTGTCTAGAAAGAAATGAAAAATACAGAATCTCCACTGGTTTGAAAATAACTACAGGCAATTGATGGAAGTCTCAAAATAACCAATACATTTTTTCCATTTTTTGAGGGCCAACAACTGAAACTGCTACCTGGGCTTAATGGGTCAGTTTGAGTCTAAGACAGCAAATGATGATAAAGTTATGATTAATCGAAGAGTTTAAGTTCATGTTATGAGTGATACTTAAGAATGAAACTGAAATAATTGGATGTGTCAAGCAGAGGTTTGATAAATCACAGTCTACTTTATATTCAGGTGTTGAAAATGGGTCAAAAGGTTATATCAGGTTTTAGCTCTCATGCATGTTTCTAAAGCTTTTTGTTCTAAATTCTTAGGTGTTAGCCTGTTTGAACTATGCTTCATTTAGATTACATAATATACTCACGATTAAGAGCTAAAATGCTTTTCTAATTAATCATAGGTTATAATCATAGAAAATATCTATTAGGTCTAAGAAAACTTTTTCCTCTATGGATAAGCAAGAAACTATCTTTTCTTTTGTTTTAGTAAATTCTTGTACTAGGTTATGTGAGTGGGAATGGCCAAAGTGTTCTACATAAAAAGAGAAACTAAATGTAAGGGTGAAGGTAAACAGATTGAATATAAACAGATTAAATGTTAGAGAATGAAAGAGAGGAACCCAGTGAATGTGGCAACAATGGGCTCTGGAGAGTGAGAGAGAGAGAGAGACCAGTGACTTCCCAGAAGGAATGGCAGAAACCCATTTAACAGAGATGCAACATGTAACACTTTAACTTGTTATAACAACTGGGACATGTGCATGCACCTACCAGAAATCCCTTATGTGAATGCAGAACTGATTGAAACATTTCAGTACAAAGGGTTGAGATAAGCCTGAGATAGAGGGGTACAGGAAATACCACAGGTACAGGAAATAGAAGCACTGGGTCACATTAGTCCCCAGGATTTCAAAGAAGTCTTGGGACATCATTTCATTTTCCTACTAGGTATGAAATAAGAGTTTCAAATGAATTTTACATAAAGCTAAGATACTAAAGTGACTTCAGCTGATACTTAGGTTATTTGATGTAGGATGCTTCTATTTTTTTCTCCCTTAAATGTTGTAAGATTGTCCAAGAGACCCCAGTCATGAAGGATAGAGAATGCCTGGCATTTAGCCATAATTCATACTTAAATCGCATATAAGCTCAACAAAACAAATGGGGCTAATATTATAGTCAGAGGATCTATCCCATTCATCTTCTCAAAATCTGTAATTAACCACAGCTTGGCACTAAGATAATTTCAACTTTAGATATATTTTACATATTACAACGTATCCCCCTCAAAATGGCTTCCTAAATGTTTTAATATTTTAAGATAACCTTAAATGCCCTAAAAACCATTGTGCTATTACAAATGAATGCATAAAATGGCAAAGTGTGTGAGAAATTTCAACAAACACTCAGGAATGCCTTTTTCTCCCTGGGGTGAAAACATCTACAACAATATGCCTGTGTATCCACCATGTAACTTCATAAGGATGTTTCCAAGATGACATTACCTAGAAATCCCTGGCTTTCTTCATGTTCCCTCTTTAGAAGGATTTTCAAAGGAGTTCTAGGAAATATCTAATCCTAACAATGTGGTTGTTAGTAGCCTCAGAGACTCAAAGTGTCCCTTACAAAAAACTTGGCAAAAATTTGGTCTGACTTAAACCAGCCAAAGAACAATATAAAATAGTCTGAAAATTCAGTCACATTCAGAGAATTGAAAAGTAACTGAGACATTTCTCCAAATTAATCTCCTAATTTATCTTTTCTCCATCCTTCTTCCAAATTAGCTTATATTCAATAACCACACCATAGGCAAAGAATGTCTTTAACTTAATGCAAACTAGCATATTTTACAATATCATGGTTACCCGGGTGAAATTATTTTCTTACAATGTGTGTATGTAGATATGAGCCAGAATTATAGAACTATGTGGTATATCGTATTCTATTCTATTCCAGAATAGACCTTGTCTAAGAAATTATGACTGACTGCTACAAAAACTCAAATCTTTTTGAGGGAAAAATTCATGAAAATGATTCCTTTTTTTATACCAGAAAATACATGTTTTTTTCTATGTTTCAACTACTAAAATTCTCACCAGTAGAGACAGGTCTAATTTTTAGGAAATCTTATTGAGAAGATGGCTAATTTCAAATATAGCCATATCTCTTTTGCTCTTAATTTAGATTTAAACCTTAATTTTTATTTAAGGCAATGGTTATGTGCAACAATACATAAGTAAAATCTGAAAGACTGGATTAATTTAGAAAGTCAGGAACATCTACATGCAAAAATCTCGAATATTTTGCCTTAATTATAACAAAATGCTAGATTAATCTGAATTGATACTCTTTAAATCCTTTCTAAAACAATGTGATATAGCAATAAATAAATAAACAAACAAATTTCCTAATTGAACAAAAACAATTCTACGTTTAGATTCATTTTTATCACATTAATTATATTATTTTATAGAAGAGCACATACTTTAAGGGATGGCATACATCAAAAACGAATGTGTCTCATGGGCGTTTAATTCTAAAATAATCTTGCATTATTTAAAGTCCACACTAGGTTGAAATTTTGCTTGGAATTGGGGGTTGATCTAAGGTTTTACTTGACATGGCCTTCTGTGTTTATTATTCATTAACCACTCTCAAGGCACAATATTTTCATAACAATTCTCACAATGACAATTACATTTTTTTATGGGATTATTGCAGAAATGAATGTTTATCCTTATATATCCAAGCTCTTAAATAAAGATATCACAGTCTTTAGTTTATTAGAAGTTTAGAAGATCAAATTTACATCATAAAGAAAGCAAATTCTTAAAATGAAATTAAATTCAGTTTTTATTTAACTGCTTCATTCAAAGTTCAAAATGTTTTTGCCTGTTTATTTGGTAATTTTTTTACTGATCAAAGACAACAAATTCTTTCAGATTATTTGACTCCTTAGCCATTTGTGTTTTCTTGAATATTCCCGATCCGACACTGTTTTGAGCCTTTAGTTTTCAGTAACTAACATTACACATGAAACAGTTCTCAGTTATTCCTATCAAATTACTTTAAATTATTTTCCTTGCCATGAAAAGGTATCTTAGTGCATATATTATAAAGTACTTTTATTGTTCCCAGCACTTTGGGAGGCCGAGACGGGCGGATCACGAGGTCAGGAGATCGAGACCATCCTGGCTAACACGGTGAAACCCCGTCTCTACTAAAAAATACAAAAAACTAGCCAGGCGAGGTGGCGGGCGCCTGTAGTCCCAGCTACTCAGGAGGCTGAGGCAGGAAAATGGCCTGAACCCGGGAGGCGGAGCTTGCAGTGAGCTGAGATCCAGCCACTGCACTCCAACGTGGGCGACAGAGCCAGGCTCCGTCTCAAAGAAAAAAAAAAAGTACTTTTATTGTAAAACATTAATTAATATTTAATTCCTAGAAATTATCATTAATTATAAAGCTATTTCTTTATATGTTATTTATTTTGCTACATACAGTAATGATTTAGCATTAATCACTATATTTTGCTATCAAATATTAAGCACTTTCACAAGCAACTTGTGAAGATACCACCTTTTTTGCAACTGACAAAAATAGTAATATAAAAATATATTTTCTTTTACTTCTTCGAATTTAAATTTCAGTTAAAGCTAGTTTTAGGAGATATAGTTTATAGTTATAAAAATTTGAAATATTATAATTATTTTTTGAAGATTACCTTTGATCATATATTTCTACTTCTTTCTAGAACATGCTAGCAAATTTTTCAGTACTTTGTTTTTGCTATAGAGACAAAATAAATTTTTATATTTATATAATTCTTATAAATATGGTATTTTAAAAATAAATATCTTATTTTCTGGACATTTCCACATTCAATACTCCATCTGAGGTGCAAATTACAGAAATACTAAAACCATTTTTATTTTACTTTATTGAACATTACACAAGAACAACCAAATTAAAACTTTTGGACAAAGAGTGTGTGTGTGTGTGTGTGTGTGTGTGTGTGTGTGTGTGTGTTTAACCTCAGTATCATTACAGCTTATGGCAAATTTTATTTTTTAAATAATTACTTTTGAATTTATGCTTACATTGCTGTGATCAATTGTCTACTAAATCAGCTGCAATGAAAAGTAAATCCAGAATAACATTATTTAAAACAAATTAGAACCTACAATCACAAGAAATACTTTTAAAATTAAAAGTACATTTAAACTTAAAAGTGCACCAATAAAAAACTTTAAGAATTAGATTAAACTTGTTTCTAAGGAAATTAAAATAGGAATCTGAGTTCAAAGAGAATTAATAATAATGTAAAATTTTTGCTTAAAAAGAACTCTTTAATGTGGACTTTTAAAATGGATCATAGTGAGTATCACATGGCTATGGTATTTGGATTCTATTGGACACCTTTTAAAACATAATGTAGCAGTTTTATTTAAGGATGCCAATATTTTGAAATGCTGCAAACTGCAACTTTTGTAGCTATTTAAACGGAAGATGAACAATATCAGATATCAATTTTAAATCATGTAAGATGATTTCCATCTAATCTATATAAATACTCCCCCATCTAGTAGAGGGAACAAAATTCCCTCTGCCCCATAGAAGGTGAGACGTACTCAGTACTTGCTTCAAAATAGCAAGTATGAAAAGGGAAGAATAACAATTACTCAGTAGAGAAACTTGTAAACACTATCCTAAACAAGCAAGAAAGGTTAACGTTACCAGTGATGTCATAGATACCATGCACCTCTTGATTTGCTATGATGAGAAGGGCTTTTTTATCCCATCTTTGTGTTATTCTTTCCCAAAACCCATACACCCAAACAAATCATAAGAAAAACATTAGACAAATCACAGCATTTTACAAGCATATCTAGCCAATATTTCTCAATACCATGAAGGTGATGAAACAAAAAGACTGAGAAAATGTCACAGACCAGAAAAAGTCAGAGGAGACATGACAACTAAACACAATGTGGAGACCTGACACCAAAATAGGATATTAATGGAAAAATATGTGAAATCTAAATAAAGTCTAGAGTATAGTCTTGGAAAATGTGTAAGAGATTCAAAGAGATTAAAAATTCCTAGGGGTCACAAAGGCAAAAATTTGAAGACAATAGGCTAGATGAAAAATCTTACAGGTGCACAAGTAGGTATAAGCTTTTAATTAGAATGTGGCTCTTAGTAGAGACACTTGGAAATAGTCAAGATGCCTACCAATATTATAATCGATAAGTAAATGATGGTATAATTGGCTGATAAGTGCTACACATCAGTTTACAAGAATGAGCTGGAATTGAATTATCAACAGTTAAATAAAAATAATGTTTAGTAAATAAAGCAAGTTGTCAAATGATACGTTCAACGGAATGCTATTTATTTACAGTTAAAACAACCTCAAAATAAGTACAAGAGTTTTCGTGTGGATACAACATATTTAGAAAAAAATATACATGGGAATGTCGTGCATCTATTTCAGCTTAGTAGTTTATTTTCAGTAGGGAAGGAAGATAAATTAGGAAATGGTATTCAGAGACTTCTAATTTATAACATTTCATTTATTTAAAACTAATCTTAGTCAAATGTTGTAAAATATTTTAAATGCATTATGATTACATTATTACATAATTCTAATTATAGTTTTTAGTAATTAAAAATAACATAAGATGGGAATTTAAGTAAGTTGCTAAGATAGGAGTCTAACAGGAAGTGACTGATAGGAGGAAACAGGAAGCCCTAAAAAATAGATGGTGCTTAAAAGTCCAAGTGATGGGCTGAAATAACCAAACCAGTTCTCCACTAGGGACCTGGTTTTCAGCTGAGTCTAGAGTTCAGCAGTAGATATCCAGTTTTTTGGATGAATCTGAAAGATTCTTGGAAAGAGCCAAGAGCAACCAGCATGCTACAGATTCATACACAAGGACACAAACCTAAAATCTAGCTGTTAGGATTAAAGTTCAGGGTCAGGACAAAGACAATAGAAAGCAGAGATTAACATGAAGATCCATTAGGTTTGAATGAGAAAATGCCTTGACAGATTTGACGAAGTACATCAACAGATATTGCTACCAGTGCCGTTGTGGTCTAGTTAATTACTCTTTCAGTGCCTTACTTCTCCCTTTATAAAATGGAGATAAAAAACAAGACCTGCTTTGTAGGATGATCATGAGTATTAATTGACTTCTTATATGTAAGATGGTTAGAACAATGCCTGGCACCTAATTAAGTGTAATGTGAGTACTTATAAAGCAACAATAAATAGCACCATGTCTAGTAGAAGTACTTTTCTTTAGCCATGTTGATGCATTTCCACTCAAATAAATTGTTTTGTTTGGCAGGAACAACATGGTCATCCGCCAAAGCATGAATTGACTACATGACCTTTTCTCTAAAAACTCCAGAATATATCTCATTTGTGTGTGTTGACAATCTTTGAAAAGTGAAAAGCATTTCTTTTTTCTTTTCTTTCATAGCAACACTCATTGACTTACATATTCTGGGTAAGACACAGAGCAAGAACTGCAACAGAGAATGGTTAAAGTTTCAGAAAGAGGCAAATGTAAGTCATGAATATTTACCAAGATACAAGATATCGATATATTTGTTGAATTTTTATGTAAAAACCTCAGTTTATACATAAAAACAAAACCATGGTTTGATATAATAAAACATCTCATTTTTTAAAATATATAATTTCACTATTTATAGTTTGAAACAACTCATATTTTAAAAGATATTTGTGAATGCTATGTGACATATGATGTGGTCAAAATACAAATGCTATTTCTTTTTGAAATTTTGAACTTTACTATTAGCTACACAACTAGTATTATTGCCTAACAGTTTATTAAAACAATTATTTCTCTCCCCTACGTCAAACAGAAGTCTATATGAGCTCAGAAAATGTTATGGCTTATTAAGTAATCTATTGTTCCATAATTGAAGATTTATACATACCTTTATATATTAACATGCCTCTAGCCTTTAATGTACATAGCATGTCACTCAAGAAATATGTGAAACTGTCTCCTGAGAAATGTGTGGAATATTCAGGCAGCTTCAAATGCTGTTGAGGAACGGTAAAGGGCTTGAATTTACTAACATTATTGAAGGAAACTTAATGAAATAATGTGTCATTTAAAATGTATTATTGTTTTGTCTCTTTTTCAATCTCAATATCATGCAATGTGGATGCATATGCCACTCGTCAATTACAACATTCACATCCGGCACAAAACTCATAACTGAGAGCATTGGGGATGGGAAAATTTGTTTCTGCCAAGTTGAACTAAAAAAGCCTACCTTTGATGAGAATAAATAGATATGTTACAGAATTTACAGAAAACAGCTGTCTAAAATTTCAGAAAATTACTTGCTTTGTTTCATATAATCGAGCATAATGTATAGTTGTTTAGTTTTTATTATTGTAATAAAATGCTGAGTGATAAATTAAATTATTAAATGATTGCTCTCATCTTGCTGTTAGGGGAGAGAGAGAAAGAAGCCCCTGGCGCTAAATCCTATTTTGATCATCTGCGATGGTCAAATAACAACAGTTCTTATTGAGCAAGTTTTTCCATTGAAATAAATAAATTGAATTGATTAACAAGTGACTCATCATTAAACCAACGGTCACTTAAACCTGATTAATCTATTCCTTCCACAAAAAACTGTAAGAATTTAGTGAATATTATATATGGAGCATATAAAACATATACCTATATATCTAAGTATATGGCAAATATAGAAAGGCTGAACCATAAGAAACTGCCATTTATGTAAAACAAAACAGTGAAATGTCAGCAACTTCAGTTGCCTTAATTTAATATTTACAAACGTTAAGCAGAAATTATCAGTTTGGCCTTCCAAATATTTTAAACTATGTGGTCGTATACATGAAATGAGAAATTTAAGTTTTCATGAATAAAATAGAATTATTTATCAATAGAATAAGATAAAGGCATGATCTGACATTATCTCCCTAAAAAAAAGCCCATAACCCAAATGAAAGGGAAGACATATGGTACATTAAAACACTTACTTGTTCTCTTTTATTAAAAATGACCTATCCTTGATTAAAAATTCATGTTCAATATACAATGCTTTGAAGTAAGAGGAAAAAAAGGGTCCCAAAAAGTAAGAAAAATAATTAAGAGTATGCAAAATAGGACTAAGTTTTTGTTCTTTATGGTAACATTTAGTTCTTACTTTAGAAATGGAAGTCTGTTTTTATTATAACACTTATTCTGTGTACTTCAGGTGACTCTAACACTACAGGTTACCCATTCCCTGGTGGGGAATGGCACCCAGGGCTGACCAACTGGAGTTCTCCAATACCCTGACCAGTAGGTTTGGATCAGAGATAGGCATATTATAGACATTGGGTTATTTGATTTATAGACTCTTCTGAAGAGAGTATCTCCTTTCTTTGGGGATAGTGGCTGCAAATATATTAGACGGAAGCTTCTGGTGGTGAAATTTTCCACTTTAGAAACACCTTGGCTAAGAGTACAGCCAACATGAAAAAGAGCTCAGAAAGACATTGGTGTTGGAATGAGTTGGGGATAAGGCGAATAACAGAGTACGCTCCTGATAGTAAAGTCTTACATGTGAGGTATGAGGTGGAAGGAGAGCAAAGGCGAGGTTGTTTAAGTATCTCAAGCATTAAGCATCAGTCCTTGGGGTAGGGAGGAAGGAAATAGAACTTGAAATGGACCAAGGACAATGGGGCTGAGAAAAAGACTGGGTGGGATCAAAGATGAAGTTGACCTACTTCATAATTTTCTCACGCCATCCCTTCTTATGCAGCTGCCAGGCATTTAACTGAAAAATATTTATAATCTGAGTTGGTGTGGTTTAGGCATGTTGCACAGGGAAGTAAAAGAAGTAGACAAAACAACCTGGGTGTAGCTATAAGGAATAGAATGGTTATTCTTAACCAAAGGCTTTGAGCTTGGTGTTTAAGCTTTCTGTGTCCTCACAATTGAACTGCCCATGACATATCTATCTTCTTAGTATCCAGCTGACTTACACTTCAAATATATAATGATGATAGGATAAAAATTGTTGATTCAAAGACAGTGTCCTTGACAGGATTCGACATGACAATGGAAAAAATGAACACTGTATAAACCAAATGGATTTACAACCTGGACTTAAGTGTGGACATTGGATAGAAAAGATTATCAAACACTTTTTCAAAACTACCTTTCAAAATTAGACCTTGACAAGTTTCATTAAGGAGATCAATGTCACAGTGGCAATATATGCTTAATAGTTAATAGTTTGGGAATAGTAAATGCTGGGATCAGTCTGACTTGAAGGAAAACATTCCTTCAACTTTTGCCTTTTCCAGAAAAAAAAAAAAAAAAAACTAGTTATCTTCTATAAGACATATTTAAGCATTATTATCATTTACTCTCCTTTTTATTTTTAATTATTATGAATATGTAATAGTTATATGAATTTATGGAGTGCAAGTGAAGTGATGTTTTGATACAAGATACGACGTAAAATGGTAAAATCAGGGTAACTAGGGTAGTCATCTCAAGCATTTATCATTTCTTTGTGTTAACACTTCAATCCGATCCTTTTAGTTGTTTGTAAATATGAAATAAATTATTGTTAACTATAGTTGCCCTGTTGAGCACCTGGATTTTTAAAAATCTCCTTGTAGCTGCAGTTTCTTTTTGTTCTATCACTGTTATTACACATCCTGTGCTCATGAATCAAATTAGGATAATGCTCTTCTGTCCACCAATTCCCTAGACAGTTTGCCTACCACTTACTGGAGTTTAATAAAGTTGGGGAAATATATTCTAAAGGCATCTATAACGGTTTTGTAATTTCAATACAGTGTAAGTAGTAAATATGTATATTTATCCCTATTTTTCTTTTCTGCTCAGAAGAAGCAGCCTTCGCTATATTAGACGGATGAATCCAGCTCCAATCAGTAATTGAGTTTTGAATTGGAGGAAAGAATATTTGGACATTAAAGAAAATAAGCAGAGAGTGTAAGATGGGGAAAAATAGAAATTAAGATTAATAAAAAAGAAATCTTTAAGCTTTCTCCAAATGAACCACAATATCATAATCCTCAATTAAAAATTAAGCCAAGTAAACCTCTCATATTACCAATTCCTGATTCAGCATCACTGAAAAATTTATTGATGGCTGTTCTTGGCTTTGGTCCTTTCTTCCCTGCTATGGAGAGCCTATTAATGGAAATTGCACATAAGTTTTCTTGACTTTGTTTCTACACATTTATTCCTATGTCAGCAAATAATAATGGCAACTATTTTTGAAGCAAAAACAGCATTAAGAAAATATCATTTCCTGTTCCATAGAGTCTACCAGATTTAGTGTCTTACTGCTTTGAAAACCAATGCCTAAGAAGTAATGCAATAACTTTTCTCTGATGGGCTGTTAAGAATCATGATCCAGTCATTTTATCTGCTATTGTTGGCTGAACTTGAGGGAAGGAAGTATGTCTGGAGATAAAAGTTTTCTTGGAAAATATGGAGAAATGGTATATGATTCCATTCCCTTCTGCCCTTCTGCTGATAGTAGCTAGGAGCACATTGAGCTGAATAACAGAAGAGAAACTATTTTCAGACAACTTTGGCAAAACCTGCCTTTAGCTCATTGTTGCCGTAATTTCTCCATTTCAGAATCCTATAGGTATAGAATAAATCCAGTTTTGTCAACCCTAGGAAATTCTCTTTCCTCTATTCTAGGCCTAATCTCTTCAGCTCTCAAGGTCTTGCTTAAGAAGACCACATTAATTACAGAAGAATGAGACAGGCACAGAAGAGGAGGGACTTGGAACCTGACCTAAATTCAGAAATGTAAAGCCTAGAAGGAAGTAAAATTAGGAAGAAAGTACATGGCATATGAAAGAAAAATAACAACCCAACAACATCTGACATTATGGAATACTTAAACAAAAATAAAATTTTAGATTCATTTATAGTATGGTTTCTAAAGTGAAATAAGTAACATTTACTGAGTACATATTGCATAATATATTTACTTTGCATATATTATCACAACAGCTTTATGAGATGGTCACACTGATTTTCACCTTCATTTTTAGGCAAAGATACTGAGTCAATGAAAGGAAACTAACTTGCCCATGTCACCTGCTTGAAAATGGTGGCGCTATAAGCACAGATAAAGTATATCCGGAACATGTGCTATTACTCACAGACACCTGTGCAATGAGGCCAATAAGGCAAGTACGATCAGGAGGTTGAGAGAGGCATCCAGAAGTGACTGAGTATATAGCATACTGGTCAGACAGGTGCAGGCCCATAGTGCCTAATGGTATTTAAGAGCATAACTCTAGTATCACAAAATTTAAAGGAATTCTTAGTTTTACAGATCTTGGGGGATTGGAAAGGTTACACAAGTTGAGACTCAGGTATAGAAAATACAGAGACCTAATCAACTGACTTGGGTGACAATGTAGAAAGCGAAACTCAGAAACAAAGGAAAAGCCTTTATCTCAAGGTCAAGGCTAAACTGGCAGGAAGACAGACTTGATGCTAAGGCTGACAATGTTAGTGATGATTCTTAAATTCAACCTGCCTCGGACAAAAATTGGCCCCAGGCATGGGCAGGGTGAGAGGTCTATTTAACCCTGCAGATGGTGGTCAAACCACTCAATATCCAGGGTGAGTTTGGCAATGCTTGGCAGTCCTGGCCTCAGCATTTCTGGATAGGCAAGTTATCATAGACAAGCCAGAATCTAAGCCAGGGTTAGAGTAAAGCCAAAGCGAGATCTCAGGCTGCTTTGAGGTTCATTATCTCATTTTCCACATCGAGCAATCAAAGTCTCACTGGGATGGCCCAGGCCTGCTTATGAATCACTGAGATAAAATGACTCAGGATACTGTCTTTGACATTGATGGCTGGTTCAAAGCACACACCCACATGTGGGAGCTTGGGTTCTTTAACCCTTGCATTTAATCTAGGGGCAGCTGCCGTATCAGGGCTGTGTTTGATTTCCCAGATTTTATTTGACTTCTTGATTGATTCTGTCTATCTTCATTTCTACCATTTTATTCTTTGCCTTTATAGAGCACAGGTCACCATAGTCACTGGTGGGTTGTAACGCTTGATAAATGATAAATATCTCTGAAACATTGAGAGATGCCCTTCCTGTAAATCACAATGTGGCTTTCATCTTTCTTAGGCTACACAGAGTTAGAAAAATAACTTGATATTTTTTGCATTTCTTCTTGCATTTGTATTTGATGAGCGGTGTCGTGAATAAGAACATATCAGAATCAGTATCTAAAAAACATTTGATGTTATAAAGAAATGAGTCTACTTATCTGGACATTGCAGATTCAGTGTTGAGGTATATAAAATTTTCTCACCCTTAACCAATGCCATAGTATAAGATCATAAAAGTCATTTATACTAAAACCAGTTCAGAACCAAGTGTCTTACTGAAGCAGAAGAGGTAGTACTGTCTTTCAGCCGTGTTGTGAAAAACTGTATTTTAAACAGTAGAAGGATAATAAAAATTCATTATTATTACAACTACTCTTGAGGAAAAGTAGCTTCTTCAATAATTGGGGAAAACTTGGGAAACTTTGGGGAAAAATTGCTGTGGTTATAAGAGATGTACAAAGAGAAGTGTACTTCACCTACATTAAAGTTTCAGCATGGCCTTCTGACACTGAGGGTTGGTGTGTGAAAACTGGAATTATCAAAGGAGGTTGTGAAACTTTTTTTTTCTCTTGCATAGGATAAATGGATGTGGCATTTCAGAGTTCTCTCCTGCTTTATTGGTGTTATGTAATGGATAAGGGGAAACTGGCACCAGTTAGATCTTCATTGAAGTTTTTCTATGTTCTCTGGAACTTATCTTTTATCTCCTCCAAACGTCATGTGAAAACAAATAGGATAATTGAGGAATACTCTTTTATCTGAAAAACTGATACATTGAAAACTGCTGAGAGTGACACATAAGATTAACATGTCCCTTAACATGTAAGATTAAGAGATAATGTATGAAAACTTCCTAGTAGAGTATCTGATACAATGTCTATGAATGATAAATGGATCTGTTTATGTTTATGTCTTTGTGTAAAGGCAATTTAGTACTATATTCGAGAGAATGAAATTTGGAATCAGATATGTTTCAATTCTATTTCTTGTCCTCCGCTTATCACTTTTTTCCCTTCCTCCCTTCCTCCCTTCCTCCCTTCCTTCCCTCCCTCCCTCCTTCTTTCCTTCCTCCCTCCCTTCCTCCCTCCTTCTTTTCTTTTCTTGTCTTTTCTTTATTTTTGCATGTGTGACAGGGTCTTGCTCTGTTACCCATGCTGGAGCACAGTGGCATGATCACCACTCACAGCAGCCTTGACCTTCTGGGGCTCGCATGATCCTCCCACCTTAGCCTCCCAGGTATCTGGAACTGTAGGTTTGTGCCACCATGCCTGGCTACTTTTTGTATCTTTTGTAGAAATTGGGTCTCACCCTGTTGCCCAGACTAGTCTCAAACTCCTAAGCTCAAGCGATCCTCCTCCACCTTGGCCTCCCAACATTTTGGAATTAAAAGCATGAGACACCTCATCTGGCCAGTGACACAATTCTTTAAGCCCAAATCACCACGTACTGGAAATGGGAATAATAATTCTGGCCTGATAGAGTCGTGAGAAGATTAAATGAGAACATTTCTGTAAAGCACCTAGCCCACTACCTAACATGGCAAATACTCATTACATGGCGCCTACCCTATTTTTATCCTCTTCTTCTAAGAATGATTCTTTTTTTTAGGATTATAAATGAGTTCTACTGATACATTGCTGTGAGGGCACGCTTATGTGGTTATTTTTTAGGTTAGACACCAATAAGGATTAGTAGAGACAAATGCAGGGTTTTGTGTTCTGTATCTTCAAAGCCACTTAAAAGATTATCCCCAAACAAGAAATATTCGTGAGAGCATAGCATAAACATTACAGGCACAAGTTAAAAAATCCCATGGTTTGCTTTCCAAACTTAGTTTATAGCATTTCAGCTGTGTGACCTGAGACAAGTTTCTCAGTCTTTAAGTACCTCATATTCCTCATAGGTAAAATGGGAGAATACTAGTAATATCATAGGTTAATGGAAGGGATTCCATGAGATTACCTGGAAAAGAGCACAGCACAGAGTCTGACACAGGTTGTGTCGGCTGTTCTAATTCTTGACTAACATAACTCCATTCTTAGAAGCTGCTGTCCTGGAGACAATTTCAAAAAATGTAATTGTTAGAGTTTAAAAAAAGAGATGGTTAAAAATAGAGCATAGTTTTCTCCCAAACTGCTCTGTCATAAAGCACGTTCCATGTTTTTTTAGATTGTCACATTTTTAACTTTTATTTCAGTATCCTTTCTTCTTTTGCATGTCACTTTACTGTTGACTCTCAGCCACTTAACACTGAAACTCAGTCTCCATGTGAAGTTTACCCTACAATCAAAGTACCAGTTTCCTTCAAAAAATCCTTTGTGTGTGAGGGTTAGAATCACAGAAGACTGGAACCCTTTCCACCTTTTAAGACAGAAGGGGAGCATGCTGCACAGAATATTCTTGAAAAGACAATATTGAGATTTACCTGATCAAAAATTCAAAGTTGTTCTTTTCAAAAGCTGAAACCACCAAAGCCCCAGGCAGATCTAGACAGGGTAACATGCAGCCAGCCAAGCTGGCCAGTGGTATTACTATGGATGAGTTAAAGGAGGAATTGCCCCCAAGCCATAGCAGCTCTCAGAAGGAGGCCAGTCCCTCACAATTTAAGCTCTTTGAAGCTGCATTTCCTTCAAGCAATGAGGAGTCTTTGTGGTGATGGGAAACATACATTTATAATTATAGAAGAACATAGTGTACACTAGACATGGTAGAAAAGAATGCATGGATCTGAAGGGAAGTCCTAATATACACCCAGCCTTGCTCACACGGCATCTTTCCTGAAATATTGGATATTTCCATTTTACCTAATTGAAACGCCTAGGAGGCAACATTTTTCTATGGCTTCTCTCTTTCCAGCACCCCATTTGGGCCTGAACCAACCATGCCAGCATGGTACTATGGTGTGGGGCTCTCTGAAAATCCAGCCGTTGAAATTTGATATATAAAAGTCACGAAATGATTTCAAAATGAAATGAATATATTCACATATAGACCATCTGAGAAAGTGGGCAAAATGGAATTGAATGGTGTCTAGAATATTTTTAACTCCTTTGAGCAAAGCTTGAGTTGATTAACCTATTGTACCTGATTCATTACTTTTTTACTATACAGGTGGAAACAATAATATCTCTTAATCATACTTCAGACATCTAAAATTTGGAATAAGAGATATTCATGTTTGACAGATGAGAGAAAAAGGGACAAGATTAGCAAAGGGATCAGAAGAAACGATACTAGTACATTTATTAAAACTTCAAATTAGTTCCATATATTTAGTCATTTACTAATTACTATCTAAATTTTATATTATAATTTAAAGTCTCAGTGGAGAATATACAAAATGAGAATCTAAATAATAAAATATGTAGGTAAAGCTTCCACAATGGTCTTGAAGCATACAATAAATGGAAAATAATGAAATTTACAACTTTTCACCCAAAGTGGGAAGGCCAAAGGTTAAAAAAAGTCTCAAAAATTCTCAGATAATTTTGTATTGAACGTCACATTGCAGATACACTACTAGAAATATAATGTAAAATATTTCCGAATGAGATTTTAATCTAATAGTCAATCCCAGCCTGTTGAATGACAACAACAAACTCCATAATTTTATCTCTAAATGGTTGCTAGTCAGTCATTACACAATATGGTATAAATGGAAACACATGGGTTTTGGGGCCCAGTTAGACCTGAGGTTTGAATTCTGGATTGTTATTCACTAGCTACATGAATTTTAGCAACCATGTAGCCTTCTAAGCCTTTGTAAGTTCCTGTATATAATGAATATAATAGCCACCACAAAATGTATTGAGAGACTGAAATATAAAGATCCATATAACAATCCTAGCTCAAGTACTGGAATATAGTTAGTACTTAATAAACTGCTTTTTTTCTCTTCAAAGCTATTTTTTCTTCTGGAATTTGAATATGCTCGGGAGGGAAAGAAGATTCTTTTCACCATAAAAGACAATGTTGGTCCTTTGAATAGTAATGTTTTTAGCCATCTGCTTTTTTTCAACTTTATCTTTCATGTGGGCATGTACGTTTGTGCATGTGCGTACGTGTGTGCATGTATACAACCACCTATTTCTGTGTGTGTCCTTGCTGGCCATGAGTAAGGTAAGTTTGAGGCAAAGCAGAGTCGAATTTATACATAAGTTATTCTAAAGTTCAGAGGGTGACTCATTATTTAGTCGTGGCTTAATAGCTTACATAGGTCACAGGAGGTAGAATCAGATAATGAAGTAAGTGATTCATTGAATTGACAACATTATTGTATTCATATATTTCAATTTCATTATGATGAAGTAGAAGGCACATTTGACTAGAAATCCTCACTCGATTCTCTTCTTGACACCACTACTGATTTATTATATGACTGTAACTGGGATGTGTCAATTTCTTATCTTCAAAATAGAAATCACAGAATAGTTTCCGTCTTCCCCACAGCAATTTCTTTTGTGTGTGTATACATTCTACTATATTGTTAGTAATTTGGAGACCATGCTACCAATTCAAAATAATATTTTTAGCATTTCAAATTTACCATAAAAATCTCCAGTCTCTTGATTTGTCTCTGCAGTACCTCCTTTGAATATGTTACTTTGGAAATATGCTGAATATATCTCTTTTTGAAAAAAGAATAAAATAAAAAAATTGTAATGATATATAGCTGGGAACTTCTGGTGGAGTTGAGGGCAGATACAAAAAAAAAAGCATTTTGGAAGTGATAAGCTTTGATGTAGTCACTAGTGAACTCAGTAGCGGAAACCACTGAAAATAAGTGGTGAAAATAAGTGACAATAAGTGGCAGTGTCACGTGGTGTTTGGAAACATGGACAGCAAGAGTTGGTATCAAAATCTGCATCACAAAAGGGTCACACCACTTTCCAGGTTATTAGGAAGGCTGCTGAGGGATAATGCAGATCAGATACAAGCAGCTCCCGATGGAAAGGATAATTGTTCCATTGTATTTAGGGTTTGACAATACAAATACAGCCAGTACCTGATTACGTATATATGACAAACATGTAGTATTCTTTGGGAAATAAATAATTACAAAATAGTTATAGGAATCATGGAAGAGAACTCCCTGGAAATGAGTATCAGTCATAATGAAGGACCAAGAAAAGAGACTTAAATGGAAGCTCCATGAGGGCAGAGGATCATGCTGCTTTTCATCGTGGTGCTTGGCGTAATGCCTTACCTGTAATAGGGAAGCAATGCATATTCGTCGAATGAATAAGCAACATTAAGCAGGAGGTAACTCTCAGACTCTTGATGTGAAGAAGCTGGTGTTCCCACATAAATTGCTACCTACATAAATTCAAGAACATTAACTTATAAGGCTCCACTTTAGCACAGTTCCCCCTAACTCATAACCAGAGGAGTTGCCACATGAAGGTATGATTAATCAACTGGAAACACCTCCTTCCTCTTTGGTCCATCACCCTCTTTACGTCACCCCATTGCAGTCTCACCTTAGTTGATTTCAGCTGTGGCATGCTCACCAGCGCACTTACTTTAATTTATGGCTACACCTCCCTCTAGCCAGAGGGCAAATACAAGGGCTTAAACTATATCTCTATATTGCTTCACTAAAGAGAATAAAACTGACTTGGAGAAGCTTGTTCTTGTATATCTCTCAGAGAGGTTGATCAGTAAAAACCTCTAATAAGGTACCATTAATTCAACATTTACTACATGCCCCACACTCTCCTGAGGATTGTGTCATTTTCAATCCTCAAAATAACTCCACAAGTCGAGTAGTACTTTTGTCTCATTTTTAAAATGAGAAAATAGAAAGACAGAGGTCAAGTAACTCGGCCAAAGTTGGTCAATTATTAAATGACAGAACCAGGATTTGAACAAAAGTCTGTCTGTCTGATGCTAGATCAATAGATTAATCCATTGTTTCAAATCATTTGTCTTTTCTTTGCAAATCTGTGACAGGGACATTTCTAGTGACAACTAAAGTCTTCTTTATGTCAACACATCACAGCTTATCTCTTACACCTCACACTTTCTGGAACTATCGCTGACTTTTTATTTTGCTCCGGACTACTACATTATAAGGAGAGCAGCCCTATTGAACTAATCATCAAAAAAAGGATTGGCCGGGCGCGGTGGCTCAAGCCTGTAATCCCAGCACGCTGGGAGGCCGAGATGGGCGGATCACAAGGTCAGGAGATCGAGACCATCCTGGCTAACCGGGTGAAACCCCGTCTCTACTAAAAAATACAAAAAACTAGCCGGGCGAGGTGGCGGGCGCCTGTAGTCCCAGCTACTCAGGAGGCTGAGGCAGGAGAATGGCGATAACCCGGGAGGCGGAGCTTGCAGTGAGCTGAGATCCGGCCACTGCACTCCAGCCTGGCCGACAGAGCAAGACTCCGTCTCAAAAAAAAAAAAAAAGGATTAATTTTTAAATGCCCCAAACTCTTTGCTCGGTCACATTTTGAATTATTGTTGGCTCCCTCACGAGTGTCCCATAACTCTCAATAGTCAAGTGTGGTATGGTTAGGGTTCTTCTCTCTGCCACTCTGTACTCTCCGCCACAGGTACTCTTAGAAGCAAGACCACAAATAAGAGCAAGACTGTCTCCACTTGTCCCTTTCTTTTTCTGTGGGTAGTTGACTCCATTCTGAGACTGGCTCTCTCTGTATTGCAAGAAACACAGCCACTTCAAGGGGAATGCCTCCCTTCCTTTAGGCTCATCTGAAAAGCATGGTGGAACCCTACCCATCTCTGCTCGGCCCTACATCTGAACCCATCACCTGGGGCCAGAGTAGCAGCTCTTATTAGAACCACATGGAGCATACAGAAAGAAACAATTCTTTAAGGAAAGGAGGAGGCTAGGTAAACAATAGATTTTCCTTACAGTCTTTTTAGGAAGTATCCTTAAGTAATAAAATTTTTAGATACTGCTAAAAAAAGAAAAAAGAAAAAAGAAAAGAAAAGGAAACGGATAAGGAACATTTTATTCTAAAGTTAAATAAGAAAAATATAGAATAACTCTGTTACTGTTATCTGCAGTCCCCTTTTTTCAGGGTAAAAAATAGATAGCTGGTGATATACTTCTTGTAATCAGAGAAGAGTTCTTGTAATGCTCCCTTAAACTGCCTAGCAGAATGTTATCCATTCAGCCCTTACTATGCAATGAAAAAAAGAAAAAGGAAGAAAGAAAAGAAAAGGAAAAAATGGAAGAAAAAACAAGAGCAAGAGGTAGAGTAAGAAAATACAAGAAAAAAAAGATTAGAATGAAAATCCTGTTGTCCTATAATTCTAGTGAAATTTGGCAGGAAGTAAAGTAACAAGTGATGTATATAGATGGGAAATTTTAACATATACCTGCCCTTGTTGGTTAGATATTATGTAGTCATAGTTTTATTTTCTTAAGATTAAATTTCATGTCTTTTGATAGCATGTTGAGCTCTTCCAGGGAGTCAATAATGACTGTTAAATTGGATTACTGACATATATCCCTTGCATTCTCTGTTTGTTCTAGCTCATCGACTGGCAAGCAATTGCAAAAGCTCAGCCAGGAACCCAGGATCTTAACAGGAGTTGTCCTTATACTCTATATTTACCCTGCTTATTCTTAACAGTACAAAGCAAGAAGTGTCACTTTGCAAAAATGATGTTTTCTAAAAGTCCAAAGTTATCTGAACCTATACAAACCTAAAAAAAGTCTTGGGTTGGGCTTATGGTTTGAGGTTTGGATTAAAGCTTAGGTTATTCTTATTTTATCTGCACTAGTTTTCCATCAGTAATTATATTCTTTCTATATCTCTGTCTTTCAAAGGGGGACATTATCATGGGTTTGGATACAGTAAGAACAAACTAACCAAGTTTTCTGCCCATCTTTCAAAATGAACCTGGGCTAAACATGTCTAGAGGTTCAAATTCTTTTACATGTATGTTTAGTTCTCTGTGGTCGGTTTCCTTTTCACAGTTTTTGGCAGGCCATATTTATATACTGGAAACATATAAGATACCTGGATCTTTCAAATCCCAATATTACACAAATAGCTAATCATAGAATAAGAGCACTGACTTCAAGAGAAACTTCTGGATTCTTCCTTGGTGAATGAACTCCATATGTCTGTTATACCTATAGCTCCTTCTATGTCAGATAGATCTGCCTGTAGTTTCTGACAACAAAAAGAAATTTGACTATATTTTGCATTAGCAATTACACCCTCAGTTCCACCTCTCTCATAACATTAGGACAAGACTGAGTATCTGACCCTAAAATGGCCAATCTACAGCCCAGCCATATACCTATGAAGTATTCTGCTATGAAAGATTATATAGTCAATAGATTGCTTTTTTGAAAACTTCAATTGGAAAATATGGAAATAATAAAGAAGTTAGTATGGAAGCCCAAGTTTCCAGGTAATGTCGTGAATCAAGTCAGGACCATGATAATCCTCAGAAATAGTAATAAATTAATGGTCAACTGTGTTGATCACCTATAACATAGCAGGTATTTTACTAATATTACCTCATTAAAATAAATTGGTTGCTACATTCATTTATACTATAGATAATAAAATTGAATATTTAATGAGATAAAGTATATTATCTATGTCTGAGCAGTTAACTATTGGTACATTTTGAATTTAAAACTAGATCTATATCACTTCAAACTATGGTAATTTCACCATCATATATTGTAAACCAGAATTTCAAGGAAGCAGAAACAATGAAGAAGAAGTTAAATAAAGAAAAGACACACAGCAGAGGAAAAAAAAAAAAAAACTATGCCCATTGGTATTAGAGGAAAATGAAACTACTGGGTAGAAAGTCGTTATGTTAATTTAATGGAGTTTAAAAAGTCTTGATGTTAGTGCTCTCGTGATTCCTGAAATTAAGATCTATAGCCTATGTTTCTGAGGAAGCCTCCTTCTGTGGCTTCTATTTGGGGATAATGGTAAGATTCCTAACTCTCAATTTTTCCTCTGAAGTACTTCTAAGAAAAACTCTTCGTTTTGAGCTACCTTGAATGAGTGTCCAGCCCTCCCAACTAAAAGAAGAAGCTAATTCAAACCAAACACTGACACTTTAGTAAGTTCTACTTATCCACTTATTCATGAATCAGTTTGCCTATACATGAGCAAACTAATAACTGAGAATAGCACTATCTAGTTATAGTTATTTATTTCTTGGAAAAAGAGAGACAAGATATTCTACTGCTTTTATATAGAAAGAATTTAAAGATGCTCCAGTCTGTGCAATTTACTCATTCAATTGGAACAGCTTTGCTGTTTAGACCACAATGGAGGGTAAGGGACTAACATCACTGAAACAAATGTCCCTAAGCACATAAGGACATTTCAAGTATATTTCAAAGTATGTTAAATAGAACACAATATGAAATTCACAAAGTAGCTGCAAATATGTTGCCATCATATAGTGCAGAAGAGGGATTCTTTTACATCAGTACATGGATTGTACTAATCTATGAAAGAATAATAGAATGTGAAAAGTAATGACAATGTAGCAAGCTTTCCATAAAAGGTAGATTGTTTATTTTTGGTATAAAAGTTCCTTTGTTTTATGAAAACAAATGATGACAACAGTTGTGGTTGTTTTTATAATACAAGAATTTGGTAGAATAAAAGATTGCTTACTGTATGTCGGTCTTCAATTTATATTTATTTGCTTATTAAAGTATTTTCTTATAGGTAGAATTCTAAATTACTGGTTTTGAAGATGAGCATTACAGCAAAACTGATGGGAAGTTTTGGTGATTAGAAAGGAAATATGGGCTGGGTGCAGTGGTTCATGCCTGTAATCCCAGCACTTTGGGAAGCCAAGGCAGGTGGATCACGTGAGGTCAGGAGTTTGAGACCAGTCTGGCCAACATGGTGAAACCCCATCTCTATTAAAATACAAAAAAATTAGCTGGACATGGTAGTAGGCACCTGTAATCCCAGTTACTCCAGAGGCTGAGGCAGGAGAATCACTTAAACCCAGGAAGTGGAGGTTGCAGTGAGCCAAGGTCGTGCCACTACACTCCAGCCTGGACAACAAGAGTGAAATTTTGTCTCAAAATACAAAAAAAAAAAAAAAAAAAAAAAAAATTACTCTTTGGGAATAATTTTTTTAAAAGTTAAGAAGGAGAAAGGAGACCTTTGAAAAGTTAGAGACTTTAAGGACGTTTACATTCAGAAGCTATTCTCTTTTTAAATATATACAAACGTTGGGCTATGTATTTAAGAGTTACGATTTTTTTGAGGTTTTCTTATTGCTGATTGTATTTACATTTATTTATTTTCCATGTGAAAGAATAACTGAGTGATTGATAAGACAGTACTCATAAAGCAAATGTCTAGAATCATTTTCATTAAAAAGGCAGAGCTAATCTTACCACAGAATCTCATTGGCAGAACAGGAAAATATTGCAACTCACCACAATAAAGTAAATATTTCAACAAGATGAATATCCATTTAAAAATGAAAACTGCTGAACCGTGGCAAGTGGAAGCCACTAAACATTTTGCTACACGTTTCTGTCAGGTTCTAGCCAAACCACGGAACTGTGCTGTCAAGTTATGGGCATCACACAGGATCTCAGAGAGAAAGAGAGACAGGTCCTAGAAGGCGGGAGAGAATAGGAACAGGTTTAGATTTCAAAAGTAGCCCTCTAAGCTTTGTGGTCGTTTCCTGATGCAAGAGGACACTTTCCCAGTGCAAAAAGACATTTTCCCACCTGTTTTAAGAGCGATTGGGTTTCAATTATTTTCAGGTAGCTTACATTTGTTTTGCTATTTGCACGTTCTTGTTTTCTTGTCGGTCTTGAGTAGAATCCTTTTCATGCCAGGTTCTTTCCCTCAGTCATCTTTCCTCTGAAGTTTCACTTCACACTTTCTACAACAGAGAATAAAATAAATGTCTATGCTTATTACAATGATTACAAACATTATCATTATTGAGATACAAGGAATTATATATGGGAAAATGACTCAAAAGTGCATTGTAAAGGCTGACAATTATAGTCATGGAAATGGACACTTAGTGTATAAAATTCAAATGACTATTCTCAATACAGTTTAATAATTCAGATAGAACTAAATCTGAAATGGAAATAATTCGATCAGAGTAGAACTAAGATGTATTGCATACTATCCTTAAAGCAGGGGAATTCTACACAAATGACAGTAAATCTGATTGAGTAAGAAGAAGAGAATCAGAGAAATAATGTTTAATCTTCAGAGAGAAGAAGTGTAAAGAATTAAAATTGTATACAAGTGAATGCCATTACTTCTTCTTTCAAGCAAATGGGAAAGATGTTTTTATTCATTATTTATGACGAACTGACCTTAATAAAATTGAATTTTATTTAAATATTCTCTAATTTTTAGGTTAACGAATAATTTTCTAATTTGTAGCTTAACATTTCCCTTCATTAGTCCCAAATCACAGTTTTACTGGAGAAAAGGAAACCCTTTTACACTGTTAGTGGGAATGTAAATTAGTACAACCACGATGGAGAATACTTTGGAGGTTCCTCAAAAAACTGAACATTGAGTTACCATATGTTCCAGCAATCTCACTGCTGGGTATATATCCAAAAGAAAGGAAATTAGTATATCGAAGAGATATAGCAAAGCATTTAATCATCAAAGAAAATACTGGATTTGGTGTTGCTTTAGCTTACAAAACATATAATGCTCACTTATGGAACTTTACATATTAAAAATTTAAAATAGATTTTTAAAATACCCATACATGTCTTTTATAAACTTCATATCTTGCTTAAGTAATTTTACAACATGCCTGATCTTAACAAGGTTAGAGCATGAAGTTATAGGTTATAGGTAAAGTCGTCTTCTTTCTTATTCTAAAAGTTGCATATAAGAGCTCCTCCTATCCCTTTCTGTCCTTAACATCTTTTCATTACAAAATTTTGGGGTCATGATTATTTGATCAATGTATTTGAAAAAGTAGAGGAGTTGACAAAGTCACCTGATATGTCATAGGAAAGCTGAGAGAAGGAGATGGGCCAATTTACCATTCTTCTGTTCACTATATGGATAGATAAATAAATGGAGGAAATCCCTCTTTAGTGTCTCTCTTTGTCTCCCAAGAGAAAAGCAGAACATTTATTAAAATTTTTAAAAACAGATTTTATTTAAAATGATGTGACATAACTTTCAGCAGACATATGCTAAGGTGAAAGAACATTTTATAAATCTGGAAATGTCTTGGTAAAGGGAAGACACTGAAAATCAGGTCTGGAGTTGATGGACAGTTTTACTAGGAATGGCATATTATAAAATTGGATTTTTTTTTATTATAGTGTCTGGAAAAATAGCCTGGACAATGAGGGTTATAGTGAAAGGATTTTCATACTGGTCTTTGAGATGGCCTTTGAGCCTGGTCACTGTCTTTCGTCATGTTCTAAAAGAGAAGTCATAGCTCTAATCTGCCTCCTGATTGAGTATAAGCACCATCGGAACAAGAACCAGATGGCCAATATATGCAAGTATTGCATTTGATCCTGCACTCAAGATTCTTTTAGAAAACAATTTTTTAAGTCAGTTTAACAGTACATGAAACCAGTAAAGGGAGGGTCTGGTGGAAAGTTAAGTACTACAGAGTCACGTCCTTGTCTTTCAAAAATAAGAGCTAGAAGAGTGAACGCTAAAGAGAAAGTTGGTTTTTCAGGTATCTAGGACAGATAAAATTGTTGGTAGAAATATGTGAAGGTTAAGTTTGTCTTACTATCAAATTTTACAACAATTAAGGTAACAGCAAAGAGATGAAAAAAATCGTAGGTATCTAAATTGGGTGGTTTATATGTTTATGTTTATGTTTATATATCTAGCTAGCAAGCTAGCTATCTTGTAAGTCTCATGTAAGTTTTGGTTCTGAAAGCCTGTACTAACCTTGGAGAATTAATGGAGACTTCATTATTGTTGATGTGGGAAGAAAATGAACAGTGAGTGAGTTTATGGAAAAGAACCAGGAGGGGACACCAGGAAGTTGGTTCTCAGCTGCTTCTTATTCTAGCTAACTATATACCATATTATTTGCCCCACTTCCCAAGCATCCACATGGTGTAGAGTTTTTCTGGGAAGTAGTTGCCTAGCAGGGTCTACATGTCTAACCTCCATTAATGAGGCCATGTGGATGAGAATAGAGTGGGGCACCTGCCTCAATTTCAATGGGTGAGTCTTCCTACCTCTCTCCTCTACCTCTGGCCTGATGCAGATGAATATGACAATCTTACAGGCTTCCTGTGGAAGATGGATGAGCCAAGCTGGAAAGGGCTTGGAGGAGAGCCACCTATTGATTAGAGAAAGTAATCTGGACTGTATGTAAGCAATAAACTAACTTCGGTAATATTGTTTTCCTTGGAAGAGTAGCTAGCTCTATCCCAATCAATATCTGAAGCAGTTTTCTTTGAAATCAGATATAGCTTGGTTCTGGATTGAAAGTGAACATTCGAAATAAATTTTCTCTAAAATCAAAGAACATTTTGCCACCAGAATCTTTTCAGCAGTGACATTTCTTGCCATCTGTGGTCCTTGTTTCTATTTCATGGAAGTTAACACCACTTAACACCATACTCTGTGTTCCACCCAACAAAACAGATAAGAGTTTTATGCTGCTCACATGTCAAAAAATCATTTACATTTTTATGATATTATTGTGTAATGTACAGAGAAGGCTAATGTTCCTGGGGCCTTCTTAACACTTCCTTTTAATCTTTGAAACTTTAACTTTTTCGTTTTCTATAACTTTACTATGTCATTGCGTTCTCTTGCTCTTGTGACCCTATACCATCGTGAAAACCAAAAAAGAAAGAACAAAAACTTCTAAATGCTAATAGCACATGGCATCAGTTTTGTCAAAATATCAGAACACTAATGATATAAAAGTTTATAGTTAAGAAGATAGTTTTCTAAATTGTGCTTTTCATCAGCATGCTGTTTTATTTCCACAAAGACTATGATGAGAATAACCTGGATGTAGGCTACAGAAGTACTACACATCCTGTGAAATGAGTACATCCTAGTAGCCTACTAGGGGTGTAGAAATTCCTGGATTTAGTGAGGAATATTGGATATATCATGCATTTGTAATTTAAACCAAAAGGTCTCGCTCTTGAATGAAGTATCAAAGAAGATGAAATCAATTCAATTTGACAATAACTCAATCTCCAATCACCTTTCCTTCCTTCCTGGCAATATGTCCTCTTTACCCTCAGTGTAATCATTTCACTTACTGATCATCTCTGATAAAGCAAATCTCAAGTACAGCAATAGCCCACAGCTGTCATTCCATACCCCGTGTTTTAAAATCACCACACATTTTCTTTTCCCTCTTCTGAAATGGTCCCCCGCATAAAAACTTGTATTATTTCAAAGCCAGATATTAGAAGGAAACTATATGATAAGAAATAATTAGAAAGGTGCTGTGTTTCAGAATCTGGGATCAGACCACAGATTTTCTCTTATTAGCTGGCTGATATTTGGGTCTGTTCCTGAGCCTCAATTTAATCATTCATAACATGGGAATATAACTTCTAAATCACAGAGAACTCACATACAGTGACTCTCAACAAATAGTAGCTATTTTTATCATTTTCAGGAAGCCATATGATGTACAAGACCCTTTTCAAAGCCTAAATGAAACTCTTCTTGGTTAATTTTGTGGGAGGGAAACAGTACAATAAAGGAGAAGTAAATACTCTTAATTACAGTTGGACAAATTTTACTAGGCAAGGGAATGGAAAGAGGAGAAATAGGTCACATAAATGATAACAAATCATCTGTTTAAAATCTGCCTTTCTGTTGGCTGGAGGAGAAACTTCCTGGTGATCATGTAAGTGTTTTATATTACTGCGTCTCAGTTGTCATCACTACATAATTGAGAAAACTGGTCAATCTGCCTGAGACACTCCCTGGTCCTCCATGAGCAGATTAATATCTACTGACACCTCAGCATTTAGCTTAAAGCCATTTCCTTCAGCAGGTCTCCAGTGACTTCTTAAAACCAGGCTAGGTACTCCTCCTAAGTCCTGCCCTGTCATCCTCTTCTCATGCAATTGTAGAACAAATAACACTCTCTTGTCATGGTTTTACTGTTTCCACAGACTGAAGGGTAAGTTTTTAGAACAGAAGACTTGCTTTGTTCCACATTGTATTCTTGATGCTTAGTGTAGTCCTTAGGTCACAGGAGACATTTAAAATATTGTTGAATGAATGAATAAATAAGTTAAAATATTCCAAATGAGAGAATGGAAAAGACAGACCATGGGGGGATAAATGTAAAGGATAACAAGTTAAAATAAAAAGTAAAAGTAAATGTAAAATATATTTCCTCAGAGATGTGAAGACTGTGAAGGAACAGCATCTCTGTCTTTAAATTGTGGAAGGCTGCAAATTAATTGCCTTATATTTAGTCAGTTATTAAATGGAAGCCAACTGCTTATGAGAATGCAAGGGCAGAGAAAGAAGGTTTCTGACCTCACAGAGCACAAAACATAGTGGAGGAAATACAGATGTTAACAAACAGTAACAATGTGATGTGACCGTTGTCACCCGGTGAGGAGGATGTTCACCTAACTCAAGGTAAACAGAGTCCAGAAAGTCTTTTCAAACAGTGTAATGCTTGAGTTACATGACCTCTGGTAGGCAGCCTCCAGTTTTGTCATGGGTCTGCAATTCTTACATACATTGTCTGCATGATGAAGAGGAATGTATTGGCTTACAGAATTGAGGTCTTCAGGAATGGTTAAATCAGGAGCTTAAAAGTTGTCTTCAGACTCTCTTTTTCTCTTTATCTCTCTCTCCTCTTTCTCAATCTCAATCTCCTGGCTTTGATTTTCCTTTTGTTAATCCCTTCTTTTTACTCATGGAGGCTAGACACCCACCCGTAGCTACAGATGACCTTTTCCAGATTACCAGATTACCATCTCACAAATTCTAGTAGAATGAGAATGATCTGTCCTACTAATAGCTCCAGTAAAACGAAAAAATCAAGTCTCATTAATCTGGCTTATTATATAATTGTCTATTTCTTAACAAGTTAGCGTAGCCAGAGAGATATACTGCTTTGCCAGGATGTCTTAAATCCTTTGTCCACCTTTGGAATCTAGGGTGAGGTCAAACCCATAAATTCACATGGCCAGAAAATGAGGGAGTTATGTCAAAATTATGGGAGGGGCTGATACCAAAAGAGGGCAGGGATGGACATCAGACAGCCATAGCTATAAGTATTCATTATACACACACGTAGACACAGAGACCTTAGACATGTCTTCTACATGTCTCCTGTAACCAGCTTATTATTAAATATTTAATTATTACTCCTGTACACATAACCTTGTAGAATACCACACACTTATACACACAAACACACACACAGCAAATCACAAGTAAGAAAGCATAATAGAAAATTAACAATAACCAAAGTTATTGAAAGATGTATAATGCCATAAGTGGGACGATACTTTTTGGTAGAATCTGTACTAGCTGAAGTTCTATATGCTTTGATTATTCACTGCTTGCATTAGTGCAGGCTCCTTCACGCATGGCTTACAATAATTATTAACAAGTGTGAGACAGACAAGGCTTATACTCTGCATGATTGTGAGCATTCATCAGATAGGGATCACTGTAGCTTTTTAAACTAGAAGAGGCCTTACATACCCTATTATTTACCCTCTTATTTTATAAATAAGAAATTAGGTCCAGAGAGGTTCAATACCTTGCAAAATTTTCAGATTTGACAATGATTTCCATAAAACACTGTGGGGTACTTCTTTAATAGAAAGATAATTTTACACAAAGCCATTTCCCCTACCACTTTCTGCACATGAAAATGAGAGAAAGAAAAGAAGCAGGTGCCCTCCTTTCTGCCGTATAAAAACTCTCCATGATAAAACACCTAAAAATGCTGTATAACACATGAAAAACTAGTTTTCATTACTTGAAAGCAAAAGGACACTTTACTTTCTAATCATATTACAAGTTAGAAAAGGTTGTGGTCATTCTAGGGATTCTAATGAGAAGCAAATTGTAAGGAAACTTGAACAAGCTGGGAAACAAGGACCAGTGCCTAATTTTTCCCTGGCAAATTATTGAAGAAATGTGACAAGGTTTTTATATGACATATTTCTACCCCTGCCTTAAATACCAGAATAAAATAGGTGAATAATTCAGAGGCAACACTGAGCTTCTGTATTCAGAAATCCAATCAGACTATTTCATATGCCTTACTCAGTAGAAGCGCTACACAGAACTATTGCTATCCATATTTTTTGTCATATGACAACAAATTGACATTTGTTCTAATATAAAGAGGAAAAATAAAGGAGAAAAAAGTAAAAATTATTGCCATGTTGTATAAATGGAAACTAAGAAGAAGGAATACCAGTAAAAGAAATCAAAAGAATAAACCAAACCTACATTTTATTGTTTTGTCAATTTACACATGTGAAAAATTTGTTATTTAACATGAGCGTTATACTACCAATAATATTTACTATTAAAACATTTAATATCTTATATTATTTTTCTCTTTGAAGTATTTTTGAGATCCAGGAACCATCAGCAAAAAGATATTAGACATCACCTACAGAAAATAATTCTAAAAATCAAAGGAATCTTAGATCTATTTTATTTCTCATGAGAGCCTTAAATTCCTGAATCCTTGGATTATGGCCCATCCTGTGAATATTCCTCCCTCTTTCTAGAACTTGTTTTGATGTTCAAGATTGACATGGATGATAGATGTAACTTGATATGGTAAATAATCTTATGTTTTGATTTTGAGGATTACTTCACCCTTGTTCAGGAAGGCTCTGCTATATGGCTTTAAGAGATCCTACTCTTTCAGTTTTCTTTGACTTGAGTTTACCTACAATATCAAAAGAAAAAAAAATTCCTGTAGGCATTCACAGTTGTATTTTACTCTAATTACAGAATTCTTCAGTAGTAGACTCTGAAACTTTAACTTTCTGAAATGGATGTTTTTGGGGTAGATTAAGGTGACAGCTATAACACTGGGTAGGACTTTGAAGTGTTTAAAAATTCTTCCCCCACAAGATAAGCCTGAAGCTGAATTTCAGCCAAGAGTCTGTAATTGCCTCAAAGTGTGATGTTTTCCATTTGTCTCTTCAAAGTTTTTTCCAGATTTTCCACAGAGGCAGCATTTTCCTATTCCAAGCCTCATCTTTTCCATAACTTTTCCCTACCATTGGAGGTTTTAGAGGGCTTATCTCAGAGAAGGTTGATATGTTATGACTGGTAATCGCCAGCCAATCAGTGTTTAATTACCTATTAGATGTATTTACAGTGCTTTTAGAGAAATATGATGGTTCAGGTTGGCCATCCCTAAACAACATAAACCCCCATGAAATTATTGGGCAAAAATACAAGCTAAATGTGTGTTTAAAGGTCAAACGGAAAGAAATGAAACAAAGAAAAAAATTGCAATAATGTCAAAAAGGTAAGGTGAGGGTCAGCTATAGTTTAGAACAATGATTTTTAAAATAGCTCTTTTGAGGTACATTTTAGATATCATAAAAATCACCCATTTCAAGTGTGTAATACTTGTAACTTTACTGAGTGGTACGGACATCACCACAAATCAGTCTTAGATATTTTCATCTCCCTCAAGAAAATCTCTCATGCCTGTTTACAGTTAATCCCTATTCCAACCTGCAGGCAGGCTTTAACCTACTTTCTGTAGCCATAAATTTTCTTTTTCTGGACATGTCCCATAAACGGAATCATATAATATGTGGTCTCTTGTGTCTGGCTTTTTTACTGAGTAACGTTTTTGAGGTTCATTCATGATGTAGCATGTGTCATTATTGGTTTCTGTTTATTACTGAATACCATTCCATTATATGACATGGTTTTAAATGGCAGTATTGTAAAATGGCGTTTTTCACAGTGCCCTTGCAAGCTGTAAATGTTGTGGAGTTAAATCCTGTTTCCACAACAAGCAGTCAACACAAGGGGTCCTATGACCAGAAAGAGCTTGCAAACCATTGACCTATGGAATTCTGCACAGCTCTTTCACGCAATAATTCAACAAATATTTACTGAAGCCCTACCATGAGCCAGGTTCTATGCTGTCCACTGAAAAGATAGGAAGGCATAAAGGATATGTAGTTTCTGTGCTTATCCGCCTGCCACCCCACCCACCCTGCCCAACGCCATTATGGTCCTTTAGGAAAGATGAGATTTAAATAAATAATTAAACTGAAAAATTTTTGGTTAAAATCAAGATGAGTGCTACTACAAAAAAAAAGTACTTACTGTAAAAATGAGTAAGAGAGACATTCAGCCTAGTCTGAGGCTCGAGAAAGATATCCCTGCGGGAGTTATATTTAAGCTGAGATATGAAGGACAAAATATTTGGACAGGTTTACTAAAAATAAGGAAGAGAATGTTCTGCTCAAAGAACAGACTTGAGAAGGACTGATGCATCCAGGGAGCTGAAAGGACAGCAGAGCTGCAGAAGCAACTCTGTTGGAGGGAATCAGGGATGAGCATGGTGCAGAAAGGGGGCTGGGAAGTGGAAGAGGGTGGGTCTTTCAGGGCTATGTGACCATTGTAAGGATCTGAGATTTTATCTTGAGGGCAAAGGATGCCATTAAAGTGTGTGAAGCAAGAGAGTGCTATGATTGCCTTTGTGTTTTCTGAAAAAATTTACTCTGGCTATTGTATACAGAATGAATATTTGAACAATGTCAATATTATAACAAACTGGTGGAATGAGATCCCTTCTAAGGGAGTTACCATGTAATTTGTTCCCTGATAACTAATGTTTCCCCATTCCCTAGACTGTTCCCATTATGCCACATAATAGGGTCTTTTCTGTGTATTTATCCAAAAAAATTAAAATCAGGAATTTGAAAAGATATTAACATCCCAATGTTCATTGCAGCAATATTTATAGTAGCCAAGATATGAAAACAATAAAAGTGTCCATTGATGGATGCCTGGATTAAAAATGTGTGGTATATCAATATAATGTAATATTATTCAAACATAAAAGAAAATTCTGCTATAAATGACAACATGGATGAACCTTGAGGACAATATTATGCCCAGTGAAATAAGTCAGTCACAGAACCACAAATACTGTATGATTCCACTTATACAAGGTATCTAAAATTATAAAACTCATAGAAGCTGAGAGTAGAATGTAGCTGCCAGGAGATGAACGTTTGGGAAAACAGGGAGTTGCTGCTATTCAATGGATATAAAGTTTCAGTTATGCAAGAGGAATACATTCCAACAGTCAGCTGTATAACACTGTGCTTATAGTTAACAATACTTTACTGTACACAAAAAGTTGTTAAAAGGATGTATCTCAGGTTAAATGTTCTTACCACAATAAAAAATAATTGTTGGACAAATGAACAAATAAAGGCACCATTCCTGAATTTAACAATAGCATACTTTTCTTATAAACTAGAAAAGTCTCTTGGCTATTGCATAGTGAAGTAGTTCCTGATCATTTGCTTTTTCATCTGTTTATTGAGTAGGAAATAAATGGGTGAAGCGAGAGCTAGCATGCTAAGAATAATGAATAACTCCAAGCCTGGGCAGGAAATGCTTCCATCCTTCTTCCATTACAGCCAGCAAAATGCTGAGGAATCTGGGGTAACTCTTTATAGATTTACCTGACAGAGGATAATGCTAATTTCTCTTCGACTAGAAATGCAAGCCCATTCTAATCAGAAAACAAAACAACAAAACAAGCCACGGATTATTTGAGGGAGAGTACATAGAATGAAATAGACATTCCCTGGTATTAAAATGATTTTGGGCTTCTGACTCTTGCTACTGGTAAAACTGCATGGGGAATGTTATTACATCACAGCTGCTCACCACCTGCTAAGTGATGTCTTTCTTCATCAACGTTATGATTGGTTCTTTCATCTCAAAACTTTGCAAAATATAAAAACGTTTCCCTCTCTTCTGGACTATTTGGTTGCTAGAAGTAGATTCCAAAATACTCTGCTGACATGTTTACCAGGAATATTAGTTCTGCTGTCTTCTCCCATGAAAAACACCACCCCCCTACTCAAAGCAAAGAACTAACATCTTGGGACAGCAAACCTGAAATGACCTTTTTTACTAGTGCCAGTATTTTTCTTTTTATTTTGATCTTTTAGAAGTCTCTACTTTTGAAATATCCACGAATATTTTAGAATTTCTTGTGTGTGTGAAAAATCTTGGCTAACTACTTGCCTCCATTTATCAAAAAATTGGAATGGGTTTATACTAGGCATGAAATGTCTCTTTGTATTTTTACTAATGGATTAATGGTGCTAATAAACATTCGGGGCAAACAAAGAAAGCATGATGGAATGTTTATTGTACTCACTTCTAAGAACCTGTTAAAAATAAATGGAATCATTTAATGATTGAATGTGCTTGTTTACATTTCAAAGCTGATTAACTTAAATTTAATCTTTGCTTTCTTTCATTAGATGCTGTGGAAGTTCTCTGTCATTACTTTAATTAGATGCATTAATAAGGTTTTAAGACATCTCTGCACAGAACTATGTGCAAATTCAAGAGGATGAACCCAAATCTGGTGATGTAAAAGTCTTATTTTCGATGTGCTAACTGAAAGTTGCTTATTTTTTTTAGTCTTTTAAAACTAGTTATTTTAATGTATGTATGTCAGTGTTTATAGAATCAGTAAGAAATCGTAATTCATTTTAGTTCCCATTTGGGTCTCTAGAATATACCAAAGCTCTTAGGAGGAACGCGAGATTCTTATCTGCCTTTCATATAATGAACCTAAATACTGTTGTACTGAGAATGAAGACAAAAAAAGTAAACAAGCACGGATGGGCTCCTGCAGGAGAGAGAGAAGCCTGCATACATACTCATAACGTGAATTCCATTTTAAGTATGTGTTCATTTCTTATTTATCTCAAAGGAACATAAACAAGAACTTGAAGTCCATTTCAGAATTAGCTGTCTCTCTGGCACTAGATGAGTCCTTAGGAGCTCTGGGATTGTGAACACTTACAAATTATAAGCCAAGAAATCCACCATCCTTCCAAATCTTAAATGGGTTAACCCATATATTAACACTATAAATGTGGTTAACTATTTAAGATTTGGAAGGGTGGTGGATTCTTTGGCTTATAATCAAATATAGGTGTGAAAACTTGGCACAGCTACATTTGATGCCTGAATTACGTTACATTTGACCAATCATTAATGGAGGAATTCATGTGTTTATATACAGAAATAATAGAGATATGGAGACAGCATTTCAGTATTCAATGTTTTAAAGCTTGCCTTAAGACAGAGTTTCTAACTTTCTTTTTATTAATGACCGTTTTTGGTCTTCTTTTCTGGTACCCTATGATCAGTTGACAATAGTGACAATTTTATATGCATTGATGTAATTTTCTTTCATTTGGGAATTATCTTTCTCTTACCTGCATACAGAACTTGAACACACAAGCTAAGATTTACAAATATGTAATTGGTAGCCTAGATCAGCATTAACTATAAGATTCTTTCTTAAGAAGCATTCAGTAATAAATGACTCCTATTAAAATGGTCTAATTAGTTTTAGGTATTTAACTAGAATTAACAGAGATTCAAAACCCAGCCTACCTAGACTGCATATTAGCTTATAATGACTTAGGAGTAATCAGATGTCCCAGATGGCTTCACAAGGAAGAGAGAAAATAAAAATAAAACAGTTTTAAAACCAGGTAACTAATTATACACAGATTATTTGTAAACAGCTTCTCTCCTTTGAACAAAAGAAATAAGCTTAGCTGAACTGAACTGAAGCTCTCATTGACAAACCCGCAACGGAATCATTTTTCTAGAAGAATAGTCCCATATTATGAATGTAATGATGAGTGATAACAAACTGGGCCATGATACAAAATGAACAGATACTTGCTCTAGCTAATTTGAATGGCGGGTCTTTGGGGGGAAGGTGGGTTGAAGTTTGTATCTTTTTCTTTCCTTCTTTCTATTTTTTAACTTTTTTTGAACAGATGCCTTTGTCTGAATTCTGAGTGAAATGCTGGATTGCAAATGACTGTATTCTTTCCCACCTACTTTCTAGCAGCTACAGCTTTCCAAAGAGGTCTTTGCCTCTGTCTTTTCTACTTGGAAACAATGGGTTCTTGGAACTCATAAGGAGAGTTGGAATCCCTAATAGATGAAATTTGAGAAATTGGAAATTTTATTTCATGTATCATAACTTCCTAGGCAATAGTCTCAAAGTTTCAAAATTATTTTTGAAGTAAATCAGATCTGTGTTTACTTTGAAACAAATGGTTATTCTCTGTTTCTCATTATCATTATATTAATTGACGTTCAGTTATAGTGGCCAGCAACTGTTACTGTTTTCCAGGTACTGAGCAAGTGCTTGAACCTGGCTCTCATTTATTCATCACAATACCCTATTATCCACATTTTAGAGATAAGAAGAATCAGAGTTACAGGAGTTAAGAACTTATCCAAGTTATGTAGCCAGTGAGTCAGAAGGCGAGAATGGATCCACCTCCGCCTCATTCCTATGTTTTGTGCTCTTAATCATTATGCTAGAGAAGAAAAAATGTTTTCACAATCCTCCCTTCTTATATGAAAGAAAAATGGGTTGCTCCAATAACAAGGATCCTGAATACTATGAGGAGTAGTTTTATGAAGTCTAAATGCAGAAGGCCACACCAAGGAGTTAAAGTTGTTCTCCATCCATTGTGTTTAGAAAGTGCTCCATAATCAACAAGCATGTTTATCTTTCTCACCAACGTTCATGTGGTTGCTTTGCAAAGATTATGGATTTACTTATCCACATTCTGGGTCATAAGTAATGTTCATTTACTCTCAATTCTTTCATAAGGAAAACTGTTGAAATATTTTCCCAGAGGTCATTTTTCATATAAAAGTGAAGTATGGTAGAGTACATTTTATTGGTCTAGAAAAGTAGAAGGCTTTCAGGAGAACATACCCAACTTTGCATTCCAGCTTGGCTATATTAACTATAACACTAGACAACATATTTAACTAGGAACCAGTTTATTCAGTATGGAAAAGCCAGGGAAAATCAAATGAGATAATGTGGTAACATCATCACACATAGGGATGTTTATTTTCTTTCATCAACCTTATTTTTCTCCTTTGTTCTTTCCCCACACAATTCTTTGCTTTTTATTTTTTCTTTCCTACTTACATCCTCCATTCGCATTTTTAATGTTCCTTCTCATTTTTGATTTGCTATGGGAAAAGGTAGGAAAGGTGGTCTCTGAATTCTCTAGAAGCCATTCTGTTTTGCTACTGTTCACTTACCTACTTAGGATGGTCTCATCACAAAACCTTTCTTAAAATTTTCATCTAAAGAGTTTTTTAAGATAATAGATATGTGAACAGTGGCCACTAGGTCTATTAAAAATGGATTCTACTTTTCAGAATAAATCTTGAGTTTTGTGCTTATTTTGTCATTTTTTCCCAATAAAATTGCTTCATGGCAATTTTCACTTCATATGTGACTTTTATAGAATGATCTTTGTAGAATAATGAGGATTAATTTTGCTAAAATGTTCTATGTCTTCAAAAATTTTCCCAAGGCATTCAATAATTTCTTGTTGTATCTGTTGTATTATTTTTAACTACCTAGACTGTGACTATCCTTTTTTATTTTCTCTTCCTCAATTGATAACTGGTAGGGATAGATCCAAGTTTGTGGGAGCCTCCAAGAAAAAGAATATAATATTATGGAAAAAATCATTAAAGAACAAATAGTTATTTAGAATTAGCAAAGGAAACACAGTAAGTTATAAAAATCTGACAAATATCTGAATCATAAAATCCAAAAAAATCACAAAATATTTTTATTAATGAACTGCTTGGTGTACATCCATGTTAATTTTTACTACTTTATTTGGCTGCATATGCTTTGATTGCCTCTTTATTTGACAATGATTGTATATTTTTTGTAATGAACACAAGTATATTTGAGATTTTCCTCTAGCATGACTAATAAATTTTTTTCTAGTATTATAATTCAGAAGATTTCATTACAGCTCTGCTACATATTGCCAATGTCATGTACGTTTTAACATACATGTCATATTTTGGAAAAACCTCTAACAAGTATATATATACACACACACACTTGTTAGTATATATAATGTATATACTTGTTAGTATATATACATACTTGTTAGTGTGTATATATATACTAGTATCTATACCTCTATATATACTATATATCATATACTAGTATATATACCTCTGTATATGTACTATATATATAATATGCTAGTATATATACCTCTATATATACTAGCATATATACTTGTTAGTGTATATATATACACTAGTGTGTGTATATATATACTTGTTAGAAGTGTGTATATATAGTCGTTAGAGGTATATACACATATATATAAAATGCAGTAAGTTCATATATATATGCAGTAAGTTTATATATATATGCAGTGTGTGTGTGTGTGTGTATATATATATATATGTAGTAAGATTTGGAAGAATTTTTCATAGAAAACTTAGCTTCTAGCTCTAGCCAATTGTTTTCATCTGGGGCTGTTTGCCCTGTGTTGCCAAATATTTTAAGGGAACCCTGAAATGCACATTTTGTATGAACTGTCTAGACGATTTCTTTTCTGACTTTTAAATGTTGGTAGTATTTGGGTTTTTAAGAAACACTGTGAATAAACAAAATTTGTCTGTTGTTCTACACAAAGGAAAATTGAGATACTACATTTTATTTTATATTCATTTTATTCTTATTCTTTAGGGTTTATATTAATGTTGTTATATCAATGTTGTTTTCTCATACCTTGATACTGACCATTTTTTAAAATGATACTACTTTGAAGCAACCTACAGTTTACAATGCTTGCATCGTCATTTTATACACTTATAATGCTCATATTTGGATGCCAAAATACAAAAAGGGTGGGAACATAAAGAGGTAACACGTGAAGTTGGAATATCGCCAATGTATTCGCCCACAGAATAGGACACAACTGTAGAAGGCCAAAGTTAAGTCCTGAAAGCTCTAGCAAGAACTGGAGTCCTATTTGCCTGTGTCAAAGAACAATGCTTGAATTCCACAGCCTATTTATGAAAAAAAAATTCTTAGCAAAGAAAGAATAAAAGGAATTTCCTTAATGTGATAAAGTGTATCTAACAAAAATGTAACACCAAGTGTCATACTGAAAAATACATTATTGAAAGCCTCTCCCTGAGATTAGGAATCAGCTAAGTCTATTTTTTGTCACCTTTTGTAATCAACATTATCTAATGGAATTTCAAGTGGGAGGCCCATTCAGTCCCCTTTTCCTCATTCTTGTCCAGTTTCTCTTCTGCTTTATTCTGAGGCTCCTAAAGGGATATACAGGCTAACTCTGTAGCTCAGGATCCTATAAAAGTGTTCATTGAAAAAAAGCCTTTGTCAACCCAAAACATAAAAATCCTTAAAACTAGTGCCCTGATTCGCAGTAGCTCATGCCTATAATCCCAGCATTTTGGGAGGCCAAGGCGGGAGGATCATGAGGTCGGGAGATAGAGACCATCCTGGCTGACACAGTGAAACTCCATTTCTACTAAAAATACAAAAAATTAGCCAGGTGTAGTGGTGGGTGCCTGTAGTCCCAGCTACTAGGGAGGCTGAGGCAGGTGGAGCTTGCAGTGAGTCGAGATCGCGCCACTGCACTCCAGCCTGGGCGACTGAGAGAGACTCCGTCTCAAAAAAAAAAAAAAGAAAAAGAGAAAGAAAAAAGAAAACAACTAGTGCCCTGATTGCCCTTATTACAATGCATGCCTTTTCCTTTGGGACTAATTTCACTAGTGGATTTAGTTCCGTTTGTCTAAGTCTTCTCCTCTTTTTTCCCATTCTTCTTAAATTTTAGTAATTAAATGCTCCATTAAGATTCCAAATAATCCGGTAAGCAAATAAATCTCAAAATCTATTTTTGTATTTTAAAGCTATCTTTAAAATAATGATGTGTACTCACGTTATCTTGTAGTATACTGAAGTTTTCATCTATTTGCCGGGGGGAGGGAGGGCTTCAATAAACAATGAACAATACATAAATGATAAATGAATTCATTCCCTGCAGTACTTGTTATCTACTGCTGCATAATGAATGATCAAAAACGTGGTGTCTAAAAACAACAAACAGTTATTAGCTCATAGTTTCTGTGGGCCAGGAATTCAGAAGCAGCTTAGTTAGGTGGGACTTGTGAGTTGGAGTCAGGGTGTTGTCCCAAGCTGCAGTCCTCTAGGACTTGTGTCCAGCCTCACTCACTTGGATGTTGACAATAGGTCTCAGTTCCTCATAGCTGTCAGTTGGAGACCTCTCTTCAAGACATGGCAGCTGACTATCCCTAGAGCAAGCGATGGAAGAAAGAGAGCAAAAGAGAAAGCTAGCAGGAAGCTTTAGTGCCTTTTATGACCTAGTCTTAGAAGGGGCATGCCATCATGGCTGCTGTCTTCTTATTTATTTATTTAGTCAGAGTTTTTCTCTTGTTGCCAAAGCTGGAGTACAATGGCGTGATCTCAGCTCACTGCATCCTCTGCCTCCCGGGTTCAAGCAATTCTCCTGCCTCAGCCTCCCAAGTAGCTGGGATTACAGGTGCCCACCACCACACCTGGCTAATTTTTTTGTATTTTTAGTAGAGACAGGGTTTCACCTTGTTGTCCAGGGCTGATCTTGGACTCCTGACCTCAAATGATCCATCTGCCTCGGCCTCCCCAAAGTGCTGGGATTACAGGCGTGAGCCACCACGCCTGGCCGATGCTGTCTCTATCAGTCACATAGATCAACTCCGGAAGGACGTGGAAGAGGACTACACAACAGGATGCATGCCAGGGACCACCCTGAAGGCTGGCTACTGCCTATGACGAAGGAAATTCCTTTCATATTTCATCTTCAATGCTCATTTCATCTTGGAAATAGCTGGTGAAAACAGCTAAAATAGTTGAACCCAAAAAATATGTTACAATTTATGTCATAGTCAGCTAGCCATTTTCAGAAATTTTTAACAGTGATTTTCCACTTGGCAAAATAGGGCAATGCTTTAATTTAATTTAAATATACATCTAAGTGTATCTAGCCAAATTTTCAAAGCCATTTTTTTTGTTTTAAACATGAAGAGATTGGATATTAGATTCCAAGTAATATTTTACATTGACATTGAAAAAGAAATGGCTGAAAGTTTTATAGTCTTTCAGAATAAGTGAAATTCGTAGTAGATGGCATGCAAAATTTTTCCTCTTTGCAATTGAAATGAAACAAATGAAACCCAGACTTATTTTGAGTGAATTAACTCAACCTGAGCCTATAGCCCAGCTACTGGCTTGGCCACAATTAAGTGCTAATCGCATGGGTGTGCTGTTTTGTGAGGCAGTAAACCAGTTTCCTGAGTGTATAAACAAGGAGATTGAAAGCTGAGGATCTTAAGCTATCAAGGAACTGCAATTTTCTTGTAGGAAAAAAAAAAAGCAGACTTACCTGTTTTTGCTATTAGAATAAGAGTGAAAATCCCAAAAAAGTGAAAGAAAGGGTCATTTTAAAAATTGGCTAAGGGCAGTGCTGAAGTAGAAAAGTGTTTCATATCTTCACAGTCTCTATGTTGAGTATCTCCTGTAGAATTCACCAATCAATATGTTTGTCAAATACTTTCTATCTGTAAAACATCATTCTATAGGGACATTTAAACCCATGAGGGTTATAGCATAAATAAGCTACAGATTTCATCTCATCTATCAAAGTTTTCTATCCCACTCACATTATGAATTTCATAGATGAGCAAAAGGGGACTCTAAATGGTTAAGTAATTTGTCCAAAGTCACATGTCTAATACAGAAATGTTGTTAAAATACAGATTCAGAATTCCAACTGGCTTAAAATTAAACCCCAGTAGTGCACACACTATTTGACACTGGGAGATTTAAGCTTTGCATGGTTCAATTTGTTCATCAGTAAACTGAGGAAGCAATCCTTGCCACATTCACAAATTCTACCTCTATGAGCCAGGCAATAGGGCTATACTGTCCTCAAAAAGCTTTTAGTCTATGAAGGAGATAAAGGTAAGCAAAATGTGCTTTGGGAATGTGAATATTGCTATGGTCTAAACCTTCATATCCCCTTGAAATTGATATGTTGAAATCCTAAACTCAAGGTGATGATATTCAAGATGGGCTTTTGAGGGGAATGATCAGGTTATGGGGAAAGAGCCCTCATGAATGGGATTAGTGTCCTTATAAAGGGGGCCTAAGTGAGCTTGTTTGTCCATTTCCACCACATGAGGACACAGCAAGAAGATCCTATCTGTGAAAATGAGCTCTCACCAGACACCAAATCTACCAGTGCCTCCACCTTGGACTTCCAGCCTCCAGAACGATGGGAAATACATTTCTGTTGTTTATAAGGTACCCAGCCTAAGGTATGTTTGTTATAGCAGCCCAGAGGGACTAAGGTAGACTCCAAATCCAGTTTCCCATAGGTGGTCACATATGAGCTTTGCATAGCAATGGGAGGGCAAAGAGGGAGACAGTTGTCTGGGGGAGAGTGCAGCACGTACACAGGCCCGGAGACTATAGCTGGCATGGCAGGGTATGGAAAGGCCACACTGAGGGTAGCTGGATAGAGATGGTGAGCTGGGCTGTTGAAAGTACTCACTGAGAAAATGAATGAAAAGAGTTTATCCCAGCCCATGGTACAACCTTGGTAAATGATAGTTGTTGTCATTAATTTTATTATTGCTATCATTAAGCATTAAAACTTCAATTGGGAATCTAAATTCCTATTTGAACTTACCTCTGGTGTCCAGTGTCTTTTTTTTTTTTTTTTTTTTTTAACTGTATCAGGGTGATGTACCATAGAAACTTTCCGGTGACAAATATTTATTGCTCGGCTGCTCTTTTCTAAGCACTGCTCTGTTCCAGGCATTGGGGATTCAGCAACAATAGAAAGAAAGAAAAAAAAAGAAAGAAAAAAAGAAAAAGAAATCAGACAAGGCCCTGTTCTTTCCAGGAGAAATGGATTTAAAAAAAAAAAAACCTGGGAAACAAATACATAAATGAAATGCTTTCAGTTGGAAAAGTGCTCTGAAGAGAATAAGACTAAAGAAAATGAGGCAGGACCCAACAAAGTGCTGGAGGAATGCAGGGAGACAATCAATGTTCCTCCAGCTCATGATAGTCAGGGAGATCTTCCTGAGGCCATGGCCATGGAGCAGAAACCTGAAGGATGGGATGAAGCCAGCCAGGCAAAAAGAGCACTCCAGGCAGAGGCCCTGGTCAAGATGCAGACAGACTTGAGAAAAGACCTTCTTGCTTACAGTCAGGAATGAGACTGGAGGGAGTTAAGAGTCAGGGAGACCAAGAGTGAATGAGAGTGAATTTAGAGGACAGGAAAGGGTCATATATGGTGAAGTGACTGTGTTTTATTTTACGTATATTAGAGAGATTCAACCCGAGGTATGATGTGGTATGATTTATATTTTCAGACGCTTGTTCAACAGTAGCACTCTCCACAGGTGGGGTTAGGCACCTTTTTGTTATGGGGGCTGTCACGTGGCAGTGTGGGATGTTTTGCCAAATTCCTGGCCTCTCGCCACTAGATGCTGGTAGCAGCCTCCTAGCTGTGAAAATTTACATTATCTTCAGGCACCGCCATGTGTCATAAGACAGGGGACAAAATCTCTTTCAGTTGAGAACCACTGCTGTAAAAGTGTATGTTTGGTTGCTATATAGAAAATTGACTGGAGAGTTGGGGAAGTGGGGAGGGCCAGGGTGGAAGCTAAGAGGCTCCTGTGAGGCTATTGTAGCAATTCAGGGGGAAAAGTAACTTGGTGGTAGAGCAGCAGAGACTGTCGAAGGGGCTGGGAGGCAGGGTACCTTTTGGATTTATTTTGAACAAGTAGAAAGTGTTTTGGAAATTAAAATGAAACAACTTAAGTGACCTGTCAACCATATATCTCAATTTATTTGAGAAACACCAGTTTGCTCCTATTTTCCTGGTACAATTATTTATAGTGCCCCTTTCCATTTCAAAAGTATCCTCTTTGGACAATAAATTACAAAATTACATGCTTGCACCAGGGATAGTTGAATGACAGGGTGGAGATAGCCATTTTATTTTCCATATTACCTTTCTCATTTAAGGGCCTTTCATTTTCAGTCTTTCTCACCTGATGAAATGAAAAGAACACAACAAATAGATATTTATATAGAGTAAGAACTAGATTAATTTGGAGAGGGATAGAATAAAATATTAGATACACTAATCTACTCATTTGTAGTGTGTTAAATATAGCTTTATAGTTTAAATTACCATTCATTTCTGGGCTTTTTATAGATGGCATCTGGGTGAAAGAAAATGTGGTACATATAACAGTGATGTACACATTTGTTCATTTCATTTAGCATATCTGAAAGGGATGTTCTTTTCTTGGTTCCACAGGTTATGCAAATTACACGCTTGCACCAGGGATAGTTAGACATTTTATATAGTTAGACATTTTAACAAAATGTGAATTTGCAAAACATTTTTAAACAAACTGTCAATTTAAATACTGTATTTTTCTTATTCTTACTGTACATGACTAATTAGTTGTTGGAGCCCACCCTTTTAGTAAAGTTGAGGAGGGGTTAGTCCCCATGTAGACTAGGAAGGACATTTCCCAGCAGTTTTTTTTTTTTTAATAATGCATTATTTTTGCCACAGGAAAAAAAAAAAGAAGAGAAAGGAAGGTGAAGAGAAAGAAAATTAGTATCTCAGCACAAATCCATCTCTATTGCTGGAGATAAATGAACAAATATACAAGAAAACACACATGCCCAAAAGACAGTTTGTTAGTATATGTTATATTTAAAATAGAATGGTTTACCAATGTTCACAGTCTCTTCTAGTTATTTGTTTTCCATTACTGTGGGTTAAACTACTGTATTTGAGGAAAGTTCTCTAATTTAATCTACCTTTTAGCCCTGTAAAGTTGTTACTATTTAAATCGGCAAGTTCCCTGACTCCCCTCGTGGGACATGTGATAGGGATGTGGCATGTTTATTTGGCTGCTGGGTGCTCAAACTCCTTATAAGAGGGGAAGCACACAGATGGGCAGGTGCAGGAGACAGGGCAAGTGTGTTTGGGCTCTGGTCCCATGGCAGCATCTAGAGGTGTGTTACAATTAATACTGTTTTAGCAGTTGCTGACTGTGGGTGGCTAAGTATTAAACAAGCTCAGTGGAGAGTCAGGGTGACAGCCTTTTATACCCTGCCTTCTTGGTACCTGGCCCCTTGACCCAGGAAGAATCAGGTCACTCAGAATTAAAAGATGGTGAATGCAGGGATTTTATTGAGTGGTGGAAATGGCTTTCAGTGGGATGGATGGGGAGCTGGAAAGGGGATGGAGTGGAAAGATGATCTTCCCCTGGAGGTCGGCCATCCTGCGGCCAATCTCCTCTCTGATCATCCCCAGCTGAACTCCTCCTAATGTTCATATACTTCTTTTCTCTCCTTCTCTGCCACACTGCTGTGCTGCTCTGCTGCTCTGCCACTCTGCTGGTCCTCTGCTCATGGAGCCTGAGGTTTGGATTTTACATGGGTACAAGATAGTGGGGGACATGGTGGGCCAAAAGGCAACATTTGGGCATGAAAACAGGAATGCCTGTTCCCATTTAGGACCTATTGTCCATATCACTATTGTCATCACCATTACTCAGACAAAGAACATGAGACACAGAAACGTTTGAGTAATTTGTACAAGATCACATAACTGCTCACAAAATTCCCATCTAGGCCTCTCTAAATCCAAAGCCCTTCTTTTTTTTATTTTACCTCTTTAACATCGTAATATTAGTAAGAAAAGTTCTGTTTTGTAGTTGGGAAAACTGATGTTTAGAGTGATGAGAAATTTGCTCAAGGTGCCACTCACAATTAGTATAGAAAGGCCTTGAATAGAGGCCCTCTGACTCTTAGTCCAGCTGATACCATAGTATTTCAATCATTGGAGCGTTCAAATCCAATGAGTTACTCTAGCATTTTCACCAGATTCATTTTCTCAACTAGTCTCAGGAAATTAAGAAAAAGTATTTTCACATAGACCAAACGAAGAGTAATAATACAAATAAATCCATCACAGAGACACTGGAGTTTTAAATGTGACAGTGTATGTTCCGTGGCTTGAAGCACAAGCTGAAGATGTCTTTACTTTACTATGCCATCTACAAATGGTGATCTAGAAGAGTGCTTGTAATTACACAGTGATTAGTAGAGTTTGAACAGTATGAGACTAAATCCTAGTTTGCCTCTTAGAACATTCTAAGTCTATAATGGTATCTCAGTTGGCTTATGTATAAAATGTGTATAAAACAGTATCTATCTCAAAGGATTGTATTGGACTAATAAGACTTTCTACAAAAGTAATTCAAATAGTAAATGCTCACTAGATACTAGTAAATATTATTTATGAGTGTTACTACAAAAATTCATTTGATTATTTGTCCTCTTTGTAGCTCTCAATAATAAAAAGGTCTTTTTGACGATATCTTGACAATTCATAGCTGGATCTTCCCTTTTATGTATACATGAAACAATTACTTTAGATTCTTTTCCAATAATCAATCCACATAACTGTCTTCCTTCCTTTAGATTCATAGGTATTTTTGAATCACAGAGAAACTTAAGAATAATCTGTTATCCTCTTGTTTCCAGACATGTAACTTATAGATTTCAAAGTCTAAGGACTGACCAGAAGTGACACAGCCATGAAAGCAGAGCTGCGACAGGAATCTGGTTCTTAGCTCTTTGTTCTTCATTTCTTAATTCTCTTGCCATAATACCATTTTATCTCTACGTAATGTACCGAGCTTATTCATTTCTCCAATCTATTTTTTTGTTTGTTTCAACAAAATGCAATAGAGCAGAAATAGCTCTTTTTATTCCTATAATGGATGGAGTTCAAGGGAACTCAAATTTTAGAATTACCTTTTTTGTTCTGTTTGGTTTGGTTTGGTTTGGTTAGCCAGCCTTTCCCAGGCTACCTTTAAAGGTGTCTGGAAGCTAATATTATGTATCCATAGTAGGTTTGCCTGGGGGAGATCTAGTTCATTCTAATTGACCTAACACTTTCAATTCATTTCTACTGAACAGGGCTTTGATACAAAGAGATTTATTGTTCCTCTTTTTTTTTTCTGTCCAGAAGAGAAATACAGCCTGAGATCAGAAGAGACTTCTTGTAAACCCAAGAAGGTTTTCAGATTGATGGGTTTTTATTTGTTCTAACTTGTACTGGGGTTTAGCTCTGACCCATTTGCTGTTTTCAAATAAATGTTATTTTACTTTACTTTTACATATTTCTTCAATCAGCTGACCTATATCTCTGCTTATTCACTAATTTGTGTTAACTAAATATTGTTTAAATCAATGGATTAAGCAGGGAGTCTGTATTGCTTAATACATTTGCCAGAAACTGGGTAAGTCATTTTGCCACAGTTCAGGGAAAACATGAGTGTTTTACAGTTCATTCTGGGAAAACTTATGAGCCCATACAAAGGAACAACTTGCTGTCTTGGACTTTGAACACCAGAAAGAACTATTCAATTAGAACTTCCATTCAATCATAACTGAAAACAGTGTTGGATGAGAATATGCTCACTTGCAAATGAGTAGTTGAGTAATTGTCTCTTGATAATCCCTTCTTGATCAGTTCTGTATGTGCCCCATATTTTCTTTCTTTCTTTAGTATTTCATCTTATTCACAATGTCTAATTATAATTTAGTCCCACGCTAACAGAGACCTTTTAAAGATTCTTTTCTTCCCAAGGGTCTTGACCAACTGGCTTTCCATTGTCTTCACATGCATTTCATGTCCAGCGTAGCATCTCCACAGCTGCTTTTTCATATCTCTCCCATCTTCCCTTAAAATGATGTGTCCTAGAAAAAACTTCAGATACAAATTGTTATTAAAGATTCCAGGCCCCAAATATTACTACTATGAATTAATATGAAATAACTTATGTGAATTAATGTGAAGACAAACACAAACACAACCACCTACCTCCATCTCCACACCTCCACCCCTACCCAGTATATATCAGGATATTCTCTAACTGGGCCCAAAAGAGTCTTGGTAAAGGTGTTCTCATCTATTTTAAAAACCAACTATTTGCACTGTACATAGCACCCTGGTTGCAAAAATTAACAAAATGTGATCCACCTACTGAAGGAGACATGTAACCTGCTAAGGATGGAAGTAGAACTAGAGGAATTTGGAAGAACCACACATAAACCTGAAAAATAGAGTTGACTTGCATGTACCATGTACTTCTGTGCTAAATGTCATTTCCAGTCCATTTTGTGCCTCTTCTGAGTGAAATATAGAATGCTATTCCTGGTGGGGTGCCATTCCTGTTGTGATCTGACCAAAATTCTAACACATAGGAGTTTGCTCAAGATTTCTACACTTACCCTGTGGAAATCATATCATTATAAATGTTTCTAAATTTGCAAACCATTTTGTAAATGAAACTTATCTTTCTTTGTATGACATAGGCTCTGATCAATATAGAAACAGAGGCATACATAAAGAACTACTAAAACAATTAATTTGTAATCCCAGCACTTTAGGAGGCCAAGGCAAGGGGATTGCTTGAGCCCAGGAGTTCAAAACCAGCCTGGGGAATATACTGTGTCCTAATTTCTACCAAAAATAGAAAAGTTAGCCGGGTGTGGTGGTGCATGCCTGTAGTCCCAGTTACTTGGGAGGCTGAGATGGGAGAATTGCTGGAGCTTGGGAAGTCAAGGATGCAGTGAGCCATGATAGCAACACTGCACTCCAGCCTGAGTGACAAACAAACAAACTAACTAATGGACAGGTACTGAGCCTTCCATTTGGTAAGAACTATGAAATTGTGACCATGAGAAATGTGATGTATTGTCTTCGTCTTCTATTTATTTTTTGCTTAGTTTCTTAGCTAAAATGAGTTTGTATATCCCAGGGAAGAGAATCTGAGGTAGGGCTTTTCCAACTATTCCTAGAGACTCAGTAGGGCTTAATGGTTGACTAACCAATGAGCAAAGTTAACTGAATCTATCTTAGTTGTTTTCACATTTTAAGTTTTACATAAGGATTTCAATTATTGTTTCTGAATTCAATTTCTTATTCTATTTATAGATTATACTATTACTTCAACAAGTAAGAATGTACTTTTGCAAGTGAAATCCACAGTTATGCTACAAAATGAAGAGTACAAATATTGTTACTTTTAGACATGAATTAAATCTAAATAGCCAAGGTGGTGATTTTTAAAGAGTGAACAATGTAGCTATGACCTTTCAAACTATCATCCCTTGCTCTTTTTTGTCCTAGTATTTACTATTTTAAAATTTTAATTTATTTTATATATATACACATATATATACGTGTGTGTGTATATGTGTGTGTGTGCGTGTGTGTGTGTGTGTGTGTGTGTATATATATATATATATATATATATATATATATAATTTTTTTTTTTTTTTTACACGGAGTCTTGCTCTGTTGCCAGGCTGCTGGAGTGTAGTGGTGCGATCTTGGCTCACTGCAACCTCTGCCTCCTGGGTTCAAGCGATTTCCTTGCCTTAGCCTTTCAAATAGCTGAGACTAGAGATGTGCGTCACCACACCCAGCTAATTATTGTATTTTTAATAGAGACAGGGTTTCATCATGTTGGCCAGGATGGTTTCGATCTCTTGACCTCGTGATCCGCCCGCCTCTGCCCCACAAAGTGCTGGGATTACAGGCGTGAGCCACTGTGCCCGGCCGCTTATTATAATTTTTAGATCCAAAAACCCAATTACAGATGTTTTAGCAAATTTAGACTTATCAAAGATTAAAGTGAGATAGAGACATACACTTTTTTAAAAGAATCTTTCTGACAAAGTATTCCTCTCATTTTGTTTCCTCTAAATTGGTTCTCACACAAAGCAAGATGGCCATCTTTTTAAAATATGGAGTTTGGTAGGTGAAGCAATTGACTCTCTCTAACTTCCTATAGCCCTTCTTCTTTGCACAAATGATCTAGTCAGAGGCTTCTATTTGTCAGAGGTCCAATGACCGAAAGATTTGTTGTATCACATCTTGGAGCAGGAATATTTATTTAGACAATTTAAATCTTTACTGCCTTTCAGCATAGTAAGTTTTTAAAAGATGGCTTTGCTGGGTGTGCTGTCTCATGCCTGCAATTCCAACACTTTGGGAGGCCAAGTGGAGAGGATTATTTGGGTGCAAGAGTTCAAGACTAGCCTTGACAACATAGGGAGATGTCATTTCTACAAAAATTTTTAAAACTTAGCTGGGCATAGTGGTGTGCTCCTGTAGCCCCAGCTTCTCAGGATGCTGAGTCAGGAGGATCACTTGAGCCCAGTTAGCTGAGGCTGCAGTGAGTAATGAGAGCACCACTCTACTCCAGCCTGGGTGACAATGTTGAACCCTGTCTCAAAAAATTAAAAAGATGTCATAGTTTACTAGGGCTTGTGAGAAACAGAAAAATGAAACATGAATTAAATCTTTTACATTACTTTCTGAGTTTTTTTTTAATATGAAAAGTAAAACAGCAAATGACTTCTAAATTGCCTTGAATTCCTCAAACATTGATGAGCAGTTTGGATTAATTTTATTGCACATTTTACCTAGCATGAATAAAAATTTGAAAATTAATTTTAGTTTTGCTAAAAAAATGACTTCCTCAATGTGCTAGTAATCAGGACATTTATTCATGACTCTCAGTTGCAAATGCTGGTAACCCAACTTGCACCACCTTAGGCATATAGATTTATTGACTCATCTGATCAAAAGATGCACAAATTATATCACACACTCACACCCTATATAGGTGTTAGGGACAACTGGGTGCATGAGCAAAAATGTTCTCCGATTTTAGACTCTTTCAAAAAGGAGAGCAAAAAATATTTAGCTTCCTCATTGCAGTGATGATTTTCCAGGTGAATAGTTGTGTCAAATCAAATTACACACTTTAAATATGTGCAGTTTAGTGTACTTCAATTATACCTCAATATATATTTTTTAAAAGGGAAAAATTGAAAGAGAAAGGAAAAAAGGGAAAGGAAGGAAAGGGAAAGGAATAGAAGGGAAGGAAAGAGAGAGAGAGAGAGAGAAAGGGAAGAGGAAAAGAGAGGCAGGGAGAGAGAGAGAGAAGTGGGGAGGTTCCCAACTTAAGTTTCCCATGTTTACCTTAAATGGACTGAGTCCTGCACATTTTTGCCAAAATCCCAAGAGCTCGAACTGCTGTGACTCTGGAAAACAGCCATTGCTGAGCTGTCGCTATGGCCAGGGAGGTGGGATCTCTGAGAAGATGGCCATTCCTATCCTATCCACATGGTTAGAAAAACGTTTTTAATGCCCACACACAAAAAAAGGAGGGTACTGTTATGATTAGAGAAAAGAATATATGTGCCTTATGTTTGGATCTCTGATATTCATGGGCAAAATATGCACATGAATCTCAAGATAATAGCATGAAAGAAAAGTAGTGGTTAGAGAAAGGCTGGTGAAAGTTGTACCAATCGTTGCTGTGTGTGTGTGTGTGTGTGTGTGTGTGTGTGTGTGTGTGTGTGTTTAATATGAAAGGATTAAAAACCCATGGTCAGGATTTTTAAATATTAGGAAAGTTTCTTAATGAAAAATTCCCATTTATTTTCCTAGGGCAAAGTACTTTGTGAAGAGGAGTTGATTGGGAAGAAAGGGAAGGCTGACATTAATTATGTAATTATTTTCTTTTTGAGATTCAGATTTAAAGATTAGTTACTTATTACTTCTTAAGGTCCTCAATAACCTTCACCAAATATTGCTATTTAAGCAATAGACAAGCTTTGCTGCAAAATTGAGGAAAGCAAAGTGGTAGAACACATACACGTCCAGTGTTTCTGTCTTTTCCTAACTTGACAAATAGTGGTAAAATACAGACAGTGGTGTAATTTGGTGGGGCCAAGGGAATATCAATTTAATTAGTGTAATACCTTCTGGTTTCTTTCCATTTTCTTTTTCTTGGGATAGCTCTGAGTCACTAGCTGGTAAACACAAAAGGAGAAAGGGAAAAATAAAAGAGAGTAACTAATGTTTTATTTTTTAAATCTATCGTGAGACAGACACTTGAAGACTTTATGTTGTCTTCTTTAACATGAACAACCTTTTTTTTTTTTTTCTTTGAGACAGGGTCTGGCTCTGTCACCAGGCTGGAGTGCAGTGGCGGGATCTCAGCTTACAAGCAATTCTCCTGCCTCAGCCTCCTGAGTAGCTGGGACTACAGGCACCTGCCACCACACCTGGCTAATGTTTGTTTTTTAGTAGAGATGGGGTTTCACCATGTTGGCCAGGATGGCCTGGATCTCCTGACCTCGTGATCTGCCCACTTCTGCCTCCCAAAGTGCTGGGATTGCAGGGATGAGCTACCGTGCCCAGCCATGAACAACCTTTCTTTATTATCCTTATTTTACAAAGAGAAACTGAGGCTTAGAGAAAATCGAATTACTTACATTTAGTCAACATAGTAAATGCTAAATTTCTCAAACTCCAAAGTCCATCATGTTCTTTATCTTACACTAGGCTGTTTACCATTTACAATCTGGATGAGTAAGGAAAAGAAAAAACAGCATTGAGTATACTTATTTAATTCTACAATTTAGTATAGGTAAACCAATTCCAGAAGTCCTCCTCTCTTGCACTCATAGTCTAATCTGTCCCTTCTTCTCTCGTTTCCTTTTCTCTTACATTTTCAGATAGCCGGGAGCTTCAGTAGGTAATTCATCTGTACCACCCATGAGATAACTCCTATTTCATGTAAAAGACAGAATTATCCCCATTTCATGTAAGAGACAAGAGTCAACACAGTAAATGCTAAATCTCTCAAACTCCAAAGTCCATCATGTTCTTTATCTTACACTGGGCTGTTTACCATTTACAATCTGATATTCATGGGCATAATTTACATAATCATTAATTGATAAATTTACATCAATTAATTTGTATGAGAATTAATTTATATGATCATTAATTGATGGATTCAAATTCAGATCTAACACCAAAGTTCAGGCTCATTCCATCTGATAAACAGAGCATAATTATGTGTTCCATTTTTGAAAGATTGTATTCTTAGAGGGTTTGATGTATAACCTACTCTGAAAGATTCAGTTTAACAAATATACAGTTAGGTCTTAATGTATGCCTGTCACTAAGCTAGGTCCTTGGATAAAAAGAGGACTAAGACATTATTCATCCTTAAGGGACTCATAATCTTTTGTAGGAGACAGAGCTCTCCCATATAAGAGAAGTACCAACAAACTAATACCTACATGTCTAATCTCGAGAAATCCTTTTCTTATTCTAAAAAAATACACACACACACACACACACATTCTACTTCTGTTTTAATGTGTAATATCTTACTTAATAAAAAGCCTACTTTCTTAATGATGAAGCCTCAGGTTTAGCAATTATCTTTGTAGTATTTGTCTCAAGAGTGAAGAATTTCCTCATGACACTCATAAAATATTTTGAAAATTTTCTGATTCAATGTTTTTCCTAAAAATGTGTATCACTTTCAAAGGAAACCTCAATTCTAAAGCCCTAATGTTTCTTTAGTACTAATATGAAATGACATATGCTTCTATAATTTTAAACAAAAGCTAAGTCTTACGTGAAAACAAATTATAGATTTCAAACAAACAATCTAATCAAAAGAGTTTGCTCTATCAGACTTGTAACAAATCTGGTTACAGTCTTACAAGCATTTTATAATTATTTTCAGAATGGAAACAACTTTTCATTAATATAAACTGGCAAAACTATTTTTATGATCTCCCTCTGTGCCACCATGAAAATTAACTCTAGGCAAAGTCAAGCTGGCTTTCCATGGTTCCCAAGTAGTTTAGGTTTCCTTGACACTCAAAATATATCTTTGGTAGTTTAATTTCACAATTGGATATTTAGCCCTATGGCGTAAGAGTTGTTAATGCTTCTTAAAATGTAAATAAGCCAGAGAGAATAACATCTTAAACATTGCCAGTCCAGTATCTACTAAATCTAAGCATACATCTATCCTTTGATATTGCAATAGCTCAATTTGATGTGTAATCAGCAGAAATATATACTTATGTTCACAGAACTATAATGTTCTGACAACACTCTTTTAGTAGCACCAAATGAAAGCTATTTAAATAGTTATCAATAGAAGACTTGATACATAAACTGTGGTTTGTTCCACAATGGAAAATACAGCAACCAGAATGAATGAACTGCAACTACTACAGCAATTCAGGTGAATCTTACAAACGTAATGTTCAGTTGAAGAATTCATACACAAGAACATAACATGCTCCATGGCTTCATAAATACAAAGTTCAAAAAAAACTCAAAAGTAATCTTTGATGTTAGAACTCAGAAAAGTAATTCCCCTGTATGGGGGTGAGATAGTGACTGAAAGTGGGCAAAACAGGGTACTCTGAGGGGACTAGTAATGTTCTATTTTTTGACCTGAGTTCTTATTATACATACGTATTCAAGCTGGGAATAAAACATTGATCTGTCGTTTTTGATTTGTGCACGTTTTGTGTGTATGCTGTACCTCAATAAAATATAAAAACAGGAAAAACAGAAACAAAAAAACCCACAAAGCTTTGCCAGTCATCATAATTCATATCAACGAGATGAATGTGTTTTTTGTTTGTTTGTTTTTACTAAGGTATGTCCCAGAATCAGAATATTCAAATACAAGGTCAGAATTAGCACAAAATACAGGTGAACCAAAAAGGGAAGGTTATCGGATGCTGGACACAGTTATACAGTTGAAGACAGAAATGGGATCAGTGATTTGCCACGAGTCCATTTCATTTCATTCTAACGGGGCTTTGATCTCCAAGAGAAAGACAATTTATTTTCAAGTGAACACACTCATTAACACCCCGACATCCTTCATTCTCTTTCTCTCTCTTTCTCTCTCTCTGTCAATCTAGGTGGAAAGTTCTTTGCTTCCAAGTCATTTCATAACAACCTCATATTCTGTAGGTACACAGTGAATTAAGATTACCATATGGCTGCTTCTTGGTACAGGTCTGTCTTTCCAAACACAACTTTGTCAAGTACCATAACTGACATCTTGAGTTCTAACTTTACATAAATCAAAAAGTACTTTTAAATATTTCTCATGTGACACACACACACACACACACTCAAGCGCGCGCACTCCACACGCACATAAACTATGCAATCTCCACACCACAGTGCTTCTGGTTTACTTTAAATTTTTATTTTATTAGTTATCTATTTCCCTCTGTGTGTTTATGTATGTAACACTTGTCCCAGTAGTAACTGATTCAGCTAGTTAGTGGGCAGGGAACATTGGTAGCTGCAAGATGCCATGCTTAGCCATAGAATAATAAATACAGCTCCTTGATCTCCTAATAACCAAAGATTTTTACTGCCTTCACCCAACACAGCTCTAGCTGAAGGAGAGAAAAGATCTGGCTGTTTGTTCACATAATATGAATATTGTTTTCCATGTCACTAAATAGTAATGGAACAATTTTAATGGGAAAATTTTATTCCGAATTCCAGATTTGCCTACTTCACTTAGTTGAACCTCCACTATTGGATATTGAAGCTATTTTCATTTTTGCTTCTACAAAAAAAAAAAAAAAAAATCTACATAGGTATATTTTGCACACATTCACAGTTATTACCTTTGGGAAAATTTTAGAAGTAGAGTTACTGAATTAAAAATTATGCACATTTTAAGTCATTAAATTGATAGAATCATTTTTGTCTTTCTTGAAGTTTTCCAAAGGGATTAATTTGGCTTTAAAATAACATCATCAGTCATAATTGAATTCTCAAGTGCTTCTCTATATTGAATAGAAATAAGTTAGCATAAACTTGTTTTAAAGATATAGACTGTGAGATGGAAACATATTATAAAGTAAGAATTCTTTTTTGTTTTGTTTTTGAGATGGAATCTCTCTCTGTCGCTCAGGCTGGAGTGCAGTGGCGCGAACTCCACTCACTGCAAGCTCCGCCTCCTGGGTTCATGCCTTTCTCCTGCTTCAACCTCCGGAGTAGCTGGAACTACAGGGGCCCGCCACCACGCCTGGCTAATTATCTGTATTTTTAGTAGAGACGGAGTTTCACTCAGTTAGCCAGGATGGTCTGGATTTCCTGACCTCGTGATCTGCCCCCCTCGGCCTCCCAAAGTGCTGGGATTACAGGCATGAGCCACCGCGCCCTAAGAATTCTTAGTGACAAAATAGATTAATAGTTCACCTGGGTGGATTCATAAATGATTGAACTGCTGCTTTCAATGTGTGCTGCTTAACAACAGTCAATACCAATATGTAAGGTGGTGTACAGTGCTGTGCCACGGGAGGCTATATTCATTCTGCCTAGTCTGATAGTTTTATTAATCATTTTAATAAGAGCATCGACTTGTATTTTTGCATATTGATTATCTTTAGTTGACGTTGTTTAGGGCAAAAAATCTAAACTTTTGGAAGATAAAATTCTAAAGAGACGATAAAAACTAGAATGGTACATAAAATTTAATATGAGGACAGTCAACTATGATAAATTTGCTAATTATGAGGAAGAACAGAAATCTATTAGCAAAAATGAAAATAAGAAGTTTTATTTTACCAAAATTGCATGAGAGGTTAATTGTGGTATAGATAATAAAGTTATTATGATTTGAGATTTTATTACTCGATACATATTCTTTGGAATGAGGGAGATGATATCACAAATCTACTCTATGAATTTCTTACCAAGAACATTGGCAGACTAGAATTTATTCAGGGAATAAAAATTATCTTGGTGTGATTCCCTATCAAAGATGTTAATGTTTCACTGGGCAATATAATGCCTGTGCAACAAAAGTCACGAAAATAAGAAGTGAGGAAGGGGAAAATGGAAGGGAAATATAAGGTGGTATCTCACAGAGTAGTTCAGAGCCTCATAAGAAAACAGCCAATTGCTTGGTCTTTTGGGAGGTCTCCAGAGAGATACATAGAGCAATCTGTATTGAAGATGAAGAGTGACTTACTTGTGTGCTCTTTCCCATATCTTGTCCATAATGGGTTAAAAGTTGTCCTACAAACTATTATAACATCTTAAACATTGCCAGTCCAGTATCTACTAAATCATCCAGAGACTCCATGGATCTGGTTTCTTTGGCGTTGAGCCCTGGAGCTGCTGGACCTCCTGTTTTAGTAGCTATGACGAAAACCTTGTTGAAGCCTGTATCTTTGAAGAAAGGTATGACAGTTGGAGATCCTAGGAGTCAAGGTAACAGAAAAAATGAGCAGGGCTCCCCTGATAAAAGATTACACCATGTGAAACTTGAAAGGTTCATAGAACAGATTACACCAAGTGAAACTTGAAAGGCACATAAATTGCATCTAATATGATCTACTACTTGAGCTACTCAGATGCATTTTCACTCTTTATCATATCCATATTCCATATAAGAGCTAGACAGTCTCACCCCTGAGATGAAAAGTACAAGAACATTCCAGGAATATGGTGACAAGACAACCTCCTAAAAATATTTAAAGAAGATTAGTCAACCAAGCCACAGTCCCTCACTCAGGTAGCTAGACCTGGAACTCTAATATGTATCATTACCCTCTTTTATTGCTTTTTCTAGTTTTCCTCACCTTTGGTCAACATTTTGGCTGGTCTGTGTTGCTTGATGGATGGTGTGGTACAACATCCATTTTTCAGGCATCTTCATTTGCCCATTCACCATTATTCTTAGCCCTGGAAACAGAGTTTCCCTAATGAATATTCTGGGTTCCAGACAAAATCTGCCTCTAATATATAGTGGCAAACCTATTTCTTCATGATAATCAGAGCTCAGTATCCCAGTCAGTACAGAATCTCCCTTCTTCGTCTACTGGCTCACTGGTATGAGGTGTAAAAAAACGACCAGGTGAATTTAACTTCTGCCTCAGTAGAAACTTTTCTGTGTCCCCTTGTGGAAGTATCTTCCTGGGGAACTGGGCTCCTAACTGTAGGGATGAGAGGTTCCAATTCCACAAGAGGGTCTCTCGGAATGATGACAGGGGCTAATGATCTTCTATTTTCACTCCTTGTTTAAAGCCATATGCTTTGTTCATTTGGGACACAGCACCACAAAACATATTATCAGTTGCTTGGCATTTAGAACATTTTGAGGTTAAGAGAGGCAGGAGGCACTTTCTTCCCATTCTTGCCTTTTGTTTGTCAGATTGCCTCATCCCATCTTAAATCCTAGCACTTCTGGTTCTATTGCCAATCCCTCTGGGCACCTGGGGAAACCAGAGTCTCTATGGGTCCAGTAAGATTGGACCTGGGCACTGGAACTGTTATGACGAAGGCTGAGAAAGCTGGTGCTATTAGGTGGAGATGTGGTGGCATAGGGTCAGGTGAATTTGTAAAGGCCTTATACAGTGAGGAGTATAATAAGGAGAACTAGTATATGTCATACGAGGACCTTTGGGAAGTATTACGTTCATTAAACTCAACGGACGGGATACTTAACTACCTTCCCATGTTTAATCTCTTCAGTCAGAAACTTGACAACAATTTATTGAAGAATCTTATGAAATAATTTAAATAGTACCTTGATTCCAGCTCTGTAGATGAACTTAATCATTCTGTCCAAACGTGAGGCTGTGATTCTTAGGATAGTAAAGCTTCACTTATTAGCTAAATTGTTGAGTTTCAGCCAGCCTAAAAAGCCTAAACAATGCACAGAACACCTTTGGAAATCTCTGGTGTAGTAAAGCCCCATTACCAATTAAATCTATTTTTGTCTAACGAGACTGTGTAGCTGAGTTTTTCTTCCTGGGACATAAAAGAGACCAGATTATGAGCAGAACCTGACTGCAGCCACAGGTGGAAAGTGATAAGTTATGTTAGGTGACTTCAGCCTTAGGTGATGCTAATTTGCATTAGCTGTTGTCCACCAGCAAGCTGGTGACACTCAATATAAAAGTATCCAACCCCCATAACCTATACAATATGACCCTAAAGAACCATTAAAAAAATTGCACTTATGGTTGGCTTACTCTGCTTCCATGTGATAATGAATATTATAATATATTTTAGAAAAGTCTGTTTGTCGTATCTAGTTAAAATAAAATTATTTTGTTGACAAGACTGATTTAACTTAATTATTTGTAGAACATTTACTTAAGTGAGTCCTTGTTTTCATATACAGAATAAGAGATAGATGCCTTGAGGGTACAATAAATATTGATTGATTGATTATGGATGCATTTAGTGCAAGATCTACCTAATGACAATATTCTTTTCAAGTAAAGACTAACTTACCTGGCCGGGCACGGTGGCTCATGCCTGTAATACCAGCACTTTGGCAGGCCGAGGAGGGCAGATCACGAGGTCAGGAGATCGAGACCATCCTGGCTAACATGGTGAAACCCCGTCTCTACTAAAAATACAAAAAAATTAGCCAGACTTGGTGGCGGGCGCCTGTAGTCCCAGCTACGCGGGAGGCTGAGGCAGGAGAATGGCATGAACCTGGGAGGTGGAGCTTGCAGTGAGCCAAATCGGGGCACTGCACTCCAGCCTGGGCAACAGAGCACAACTCCGTCTCAAAAAAAAAAAAAAGCTAACTAACCAGTCAAGAATACATATTTCTGCTTTATATGATTCTAAAAGTGCTCTAAAAGTGTACAATGTAATTTTAAAAGCTTCAGCCATTGTTTCATTTATCTGGGTATGTGCCAAAAATCACAGAAGAACTTAGTGATTTAAAAGAACAGCAATCATACTACTACTTTATGTTTTTTTTTTTTTTTTTGTGGCTCCCAAATTTGGGCAGGGCTCTCCACTGGGCAGTTCTTGCTCAAGGTCTCTGATATGGTTGTGGTCAGATAGGAACAGCATGGAACTGGAGTATCTGGGGTTTGTCTTCGCCCGTCTCTCTCTTCAAGCAATTTCAGGGCTTTTCCATGTGGTTCCTTTGCATGTGCTAGGTTGGGCTTCCTTATAGCATGGAGGCCTCAGGGTAACTGGATTGCTTCCATTGCAGCGGAGGGCTTCCCTAATGAATCCATCTCAGAAGTCATTGTTCAAAATGGCCACAGAGCCCCACTGGTTTCAATAGCAGAAAGCGTCAATCGCACCTCTTGACGGGGAGTGTCAAAGTCACTTTGTAAGAGGGGAATATGGGATGGGAGATATTGTAGCAGCCATACTGGGAAAATCCAGTCTACTACAACCATGTTCAAAATGTGAAAACTAAAAATTACTTGCTGCCATAGTGATAATAATGTATCCATGAGAGCAGGTTTACGCTGTTGCATTCCATAGAAAAACACTAATATTTTTCTAAAAATTTGAACAATACCTTTAAAAAGGTGACAGTGTCCAATGTAATCTGCATATTCTTTAGGTTTATGTAATTCCACATGTTGGGGATTAAAAAAAGCAAGGAGTAACTAAGACCAAATACCCTTTTGCTTCTCCTTTTCTGTTCTTGAGTAGAGAATAAAATAGAATTCTTTTGGAGGAAACAGAACTTAATTAATATTTTGCTCATGATGAGTGAATCTGGGAAGCGGTGAAGAACTCTTGGCAGCTTCTCATATTGTGTAGTCTGAGTGATGACAAGCACCTCCAGAGTGGGAGACCTAGTATATTATAAAATACATTGTTCAGAAATGAAGAGTCTGTACAATGATGTGTTAGAAGATTCTATGGGGTCCTCATAGTTGCTGGATTACAAGTGCACAAACCTCTGTAGATACTCATAAGAAGGAGAAAAATAAGAAGGAGAAGGAAGGTGAAGGAGACCGAGAAGGGAGGGAGAGTTAACTAAAACTTCAAGCTATTGGGAGGAAGAATATTCCTGGCTTTATCTCAGTGCATGCAGTTAACAGATCAAATCAATATATTGGTTTTAATATTCTTATATTTCACTGTAGCATAGTTCAGCTCTTAAGAATTACTTTCTTTCTGTTATCCCAAATTTGACTAACATTCGAGTGTTTTGAGCTATTGTGGATTTTTATTGTTATAAAAGTAAATATGAAAAAAGAGTTTTTATTTCACTAAATTCTTTTTATGTGTGTGCGTTCATATATTGATAGTTTTTTATTGACTGAAAATGGTTTTATTTTCTTTTTCACCTGTAAATGAAAATTGTGGTCCCAGTTTGAGATCCTATCAATTTTACCCTTTGGAACAAAATGGATTAAAAAATAAAAACATATTGCTTGTTTTAAGAAGAGAACAAAAAATGGTGCAAGTGGCATATTCATTTTAGACTGCTTATTTCTATAAGATAATGTTGATATATGAAAATTTTTTTCTGAAGGATGTTTTTAAAAGCATAAACAGTTATTTGGGATTCTCTCTACCTATGGTGTGGTATTTAGAGCACAGTTATTTTGAAAACTTGATTTTTTCCACTTCAGTAAGGGAATTTCAGCCTTAGTATAGACCCGTAAAAAAGTCAATTCCTAATGTAGATTCCTTTTAAAAAGCCACTGAAAATCCAAGTGTCAAAGTAGGAGAATTATGATTTCGTAATGTGGCCATAGCATTAAGAAATGATTCCTAAGGCATTTTCAATCTGCAACACCTTTTTAAAAAATTAGTAAGAAAAATGACCTCGCTTCTAATTCGTTTTCCCAACACTGATGTATTTGACTTAGCAGTGTCTGGATCTAAATTAAGATTAGTCTCTAAAGTACCTTTTGGCGAAGGAAAACTATAATGATTTTATTACTCTTTTACATGAACCAGGAAAGGAAATTTTACAAGCATGAAGAGGTTCCTAAATAGAGCGGGTAATGGAGGAAAATGAAAGAATAAAAAGAAAAAATAAAATCAAGATCTTTTTTCCATTGCATTGTTTAGTTTCCCACATCACAGAAAGAAGTAAGGCTATTTGCTCACTTAGTTAATCTCATTTTTCCATTATCAATCCACAGGGTGCATTTTCAACCAGTTTTAGTTGGAGCTGCAAAATGGACTCTAGAGTAATGTGAGTGAGAACAAACAAAAGGGGCTATTCTCTCATCACTGCCTGTGTGTCATTCCCATTAATGTCAGCAGGGATTATGTACTCACATGTAGGAAAATGTCGGTTTACAAATGGAGTGGATGCATTACTCTCCCTGTTACCACCATTTCCATTCATTGAAATTGGACTGGATTTGTATGGGGCCTGTTTGTGTTTGCTTCCAAAAGGCATTCTTTTAGAATGGGCGACTAATGTCATAAACCTAATTATATTCTTTTTTTTTTTCTTATATACTAAAGTAATACAGCTGGCTTTATGTATTCGTTCTTCTCTTTCTGTGCCCTACCACCTAAACCTGAAAAAAAAAAAATACAGGCAAAGCAACTATTCAACTTCTAGCTCATTTACATTATTTTTTTAAGGCAAGCAATGTAGTTGAGTAATGCTAAACTCAACAGATTGTAAATGGAACCCAAAGTACCTTGTTAAGACAAGACGTGTTTGCTGTCCACTTAAGCACTTCGTGTTGCTGGTAATTTTCCCAAAATATCTGGGTGTAAGTGATGTAGCCGGTGGTACTTACGCCATGGAAAGAGCTGTGACCTGTATTTTCATGCTTTGGATTAATCCTTCTTCTTCTTTGGGTATTGATATTCTCCACTTACTCTTTTCTCATTCTTTCAAAGCAGGTACTCTCCGCATTTTAAACACACACACACACACACACACACGCTCTGCTAATATAGAAGCTGCAGATTTGTAAACCTGCTGCAAAGATCTCTGACTTGTCTTTGAACAAAACACATTGGTGTGATTAACATAATGCCGTATGTTAGACCTCTTGCTTGCTTTGGTTTCTGTCAGTGTACCAGTCAATAAGGCTAAAGTTATACAGTCGGGGGTTGTTTACTTTAAAGCTGCTTGCAAAATATCAGGAGACTTTTAAAAGCATTAGCAACCAATTTAAGAGAAAATGAGTGGTAGAGAGGTCAGGGGGAAATATTTACTTTGGAAGGTCAATTGAATATTTGAAGAGAGTAACAGGTTTGGCTTCTAGGGTCATGTTAATGTATCTAGTTGTCTATTTGATCCTAAATAATTAAGCTGTAGAAGCAGGAGGTTGCAGAGTTGGAGATTCAGTCTCCAGCAGGGATCATGCTCAACGTGGTTGGAAAATAGAAGGGCTGCATCTTCTATGTAAAGTATGTTTTGTTGCTAGGGCAGGTCATAGCCTGCTGTCCTGAATGCTTAGTCTGGACTCCTATACCAGAAATCAGGGCAGTCCTATCTTCCTCTGTAAAGCTATGTGATCAACATTTGTCCTTTGATTTTTATTTTGTCTGTTACTGTCACAAATGCTATTGACTCTACAGATGACTGCTCGAGAAAATGTATAACCTGGTGGCTTTTTGGAAGAAAAATATCTCCAGTCTTTGAGTCTAACACACATTCCAACTTAGTTAGCTTTCTTGAAATTCAAGTATGACTCTTAATAGGTTAATTGCAATTACTGCACTTGAATTATATCTATGGTAAACGAGCACTGGCATCTATCAAATTAACTTTTTTTAGTGGAAGGATTTGTGTCTTTGAAAGTGATTGTGTTATCAGCAAGAAAATTTGTGCTATAAAAATAAGGGGGTGGGAAGTGGGAAAGGATTGCGCTTTTCCAGTAGTAACTGTGCTGTGCTTGTGACTGACATAACTCTCACAGATGGATGGTGGAGCTTTGCTTTTAACACATCACACTCTCTGAGTTAAGTGGTCACAAACTTAATAATGATGAAAGTAAACAAAATGCTGTGTTTTCTATTTTAATATTAATTTAATTATATGTTTTTAAATGTGCCAGATCCAAAATCCTCTTTTCTTGCATTATTTAATTTAAAACTAAACTGTTCAAATGGAAATTAAATAATGTTTGAGCCTCTATCCTCTGATTTAAGGAAACTGAAACCAAAGAATAAAATCAATTTTATTATTAAAAATTACATTTGCTTGGAGACATTTTCATTGTTGTTTCTATGACCTGTACTTTTACTAGTTCTATTGGAAAAGTTCAGGAAGAAATTTAAGGTTGTTTTCATATATAAACCTTGCTTGTACTCACCATGAATCTTGAAAAAAAGTACATTTCTTTGCAAACTGATATCTATGCCTGAACTTTAAATATTATAGAATTTTAAATAAGGACTGGATTAACTCACCAGGTTTTGAATACTTTTCGGTTAATAAAATCAAAGTATATAAAGTTCAATTTTACATTAATGTGTATAATCATGGTTAGATTAGGATATTTTGTTTTATGGAAAACAGAAAACAAAAACTCTATTGACCTCCATCGAATTCAGGTGAACAAAAGGAATTATGTAGAGTTGAATGCAATGGTTTTTACAAGTTTCATTTTTACTTCCCGGGGATTACTCTCAGAAGTGTTTCCGAGATGTTAATACTTCAGGTATCATCCGCACTCAAAAATATTTTAGATTTTGTAATAGCAGTCATTGTCATCACATAATGCCGAAAAGAGACATCAGCCAGCCTGGCTCTGGTATAATCATAATATAAAATATATTTTACATTTAATAAAAGTAAATTATGTGTTGAAAGGTAAAGCAACCTATAATTAATAGCAACTTGGCTTGTGATAGCAAAACACATCAAAGCAGTCTGTTTCTTATTGACTAATGTATGTGCTCTGGGCAATCGCTCCCCCTACCCGCATCCCCACCCCACCCCCCATAAGGTGGGATCTTTTAAGTTTAATGGTATAAGATGTCAATTGAAAGGATTATTTTTAAAATACGAGATCTGCTTGTCGTTAAATTTCCTGGATGATGGATGATTATTCTAATGGACTTTTAAACATTATGAGAGAGGCAGACAAAAGTGTACACATGCAGGTTTGTGACACAATTGCACAGCCTTCACTTGCAAGATGAACAGGGCACACAGAGATACCTTTTGTGATTAGAAATTAAGCAAGCACATGTTTCCCCGTTAAAGGAAAACTGTGTTTGTAAATGAAAATGATCCCCATGCACTCTGCATTTGACACTCCTCGTGCCAAATGAAGAAAAATATATAGACATATTTAAGATATTAGGGAGAAATACACATTTATTACTCCTGAGCATTCTCTCCTGTCACATTGTCAAGGTACACTTCCACTACGGCCTAGATTATTCCTGTTTGTTTTTAAGGAACTTTAAAAAGGTTTGCAGAAGACACGTATTGAAAACATCAGACACTAGAAAAAAAATAGTATCCCCCTTACAGGAGGTAAAAAAAGTAAAACAAAATTGTTTTCTAAATGCTTTCTAAAAAAGATTGGAGAACTGGACTAGAATGTCTTACAACTGTCTTTTTAGAAATGGAAGCCAGGCTGAATCTGTTCATTTTATTGTTATTCTAGTTGTAGTTGTGCCTTTTGTTGTTTTGATCAAGTTGAATCTTTTTGTAACTGGGCCAGCCCGTAGTCCACAGGAGAACTGTATTTGCTAAGTATCCTTGTCACCTTTCAAAGACAATGATTTGATAATGAGTTTATGCTGCAAGTGGGAGTTTGGGAGGAGTTTCTCAGCTAGCATATATTCCCATTTTTAGAAACTCTGTGACTAAGGGTTCACATAATTAAGAATTACACCAGAAGTGTACATAGACCCCAGATCCTTCCTTGCTTTCCTAAATGTCATTTGCTTCAAATCTTCCCAAGTAATTTATCTATTACAATTGTTCTTACTAGAATAAAAAAACACACACATTTTCCCTAATTTCTCCCCGTCAATCTCTTCTGGATGCTGTTCCATCTCTTTTTTAGTCTTATTTTGTGTAATGTCTTTCTTCAAAAACTTTGTTTTAAACAACATCCAATAGAGATAGAATGAAGGCAATGTGTTGTATATATTAAGATCATCTCTATAATCTTAACAGAGTCATCACGTTTGGTTACAGCCCTGTTTTATTTTATTTTTTCTCAAATGCTATTTTCTTACAAATGATAGCCTTTATGCATATCTGAATAATAGCTTGCTGTTTGCTGAAGAACTTCAAGAAGTATTCAGAGCAAGGCTTCATTTTTTATGCATCATCACAGGGCAAGGGATTATTGTAATCTCCATTTTATAGACAAACCATTTGAGGTTTAAGTAACTTGGCCAATGCATGTAAAGTAGGTTAGACACTAAACCAGAGTAATATTTGCAGTTTATGATTTTGATCTCAGGCAAACTTCTCTGTTTTTTAGCAAATGGGCTTGTTTTCTATTTTTCTAACCTGAAAGAACAAGGTTATTTCGTGTGACTATCAGTAAAAATCAGAACTGAACTCATAATGTTAGATCATTTCCTGACCCACTTTTAATTCTCTTACAGGCACTGAAATAGTTAAAAGCTTCTCTTCCTGTTTGCACTTTAGTTTTCTTATTAATCAGAAAAACAGCTTTTGTTAGACTTTTGCAAGGGCCAAACATACCATTGCCAGAAGTTCTATCAGTGAAAGAAGTGCTGAGTAAATACCTTTTTTTTCTTGTTGTTGAATTAAATGCATGGATAATACTATCTACATTACCATATGCCCTTTAAGATAATATGTATAGTTTAGAATGCACTTAAGATTTTTCCTAAGTGATGACTTCAGGATTTCTAGACTATATAAGGATTGCTAAGCTAAAATGTAACTCCACTGTACTAGAAATATTCATTTTTAGAAACCAGCTTTGTTTGCTATATTGCAATAGTGATAGCAGTTATAAGACTGTGACACAAAATGTGATTTTCTTTATCATGAGAAAAAAAGTCCATGTAATTGAAAAAGTTCAGTTTGTTTAAGCTTTTCATTTACAAAAAGAAAAGCTCTGAAATTTTATAGGAGATAGTCTGGGATTTCTGATGTCAGTTACAACAGTTTCCAAATCATAAAATGTTTTCTTAATCAAAAGACAAATAATTTTATAAAGTAAAATTAAGCTAGTTCTAGAAAAAAAAAAAAAAGCAGATTTATTTTAACCTGTCTTGAGCATTCCAATTACAATGTAAAAAATTAATAAAAGCCTTTTCTTCTGTTTGAGATGTGGGATATTTTATAGTTGACTTAAAGATTCTCATTTATAACTTTAATTGCTTGCAACATTCTGAATCATTTTCCTTTCAGTCTAAAAGTTTCCATAGTTAATTTCAGGCAATTGTAACTTTTTGTATTTTAAAAATATTTAAGGAAGAAATTAATAGAACTATTTTGGTGATTCGTATATCCTTTTACACTTAAAATATTATCCAAATAATTCAAAAATACACTCTCAAAATGTCAAACTTTCCTAAGGTCTTTAATTCAGTACAGGATTATTGCTCTTTGAAAGTTTAAACATATAACAGCAAGACATTTAGATGTTAGAAATACTTTTAATACATGAGTTATATAGCATTTCTCAAATCTCTAATGCATTGATTTTAGAAACATACACTCCAACATTGTACATTCCATAATTTCATAGCACAGTAGCACAGAATGTTACAAATCTAGAAGACAGCATTGCCTAAAGGTAACATAATTAGAGAAATTTTAATTATATTTCACCAACTTCACTTTCGCTGATTTAAAAAAAAAAGCTTTAAAGTTGAAACAGTAAATGTTAAAGGCAATTTTACATTGCTAGTTTTAAGTGAATAATATATAAATCAAAGATGAAAAAAATCAAGTAATTCAGGCACATGTAATATTCTTCTTAATATTGTTGTAAGACAGCTAAATGAAAGACAGAAGGTAATAGTTGCTAATGTATTCAAGATTCAAATAAATCGCCTAGTTGTGGTATTCATATTCACATTTTATGCAAAACTAGTTTGAAACAATGCATACGTCCTATTTAAATAAAGCTCAGTCAAGCACCTTGATCACTACACAGAAATAAAGCAGAAAAAATAATTAGTAATTAAAATGCAAGTTCCAAGGGGGAATACCTTTCAGAAGAAAGCCACAGAAGCACCTGATTCTAAAAATGTCAGGCAGTTTTCATAGCTGTGAGTGCCATTTGTTAGCAGGTGGAGGTACAATTTTTATAACAGCACTTGCCTGTCAATAACTTTATTACAAAGCTGATAATTTAATGAAAAATTTAAAAGAAGTCTATTAAAATAATCTCTCACTCACCTGGTAGCCACCATTTTGATCACTGCAGACAATATCCGTATTTAGTGATTTCTCTCTCAGTTCTTCAGTGTTCAAAAATTTGTGACTTTTCTAATTTGTTTCTATGAAATATTGAAATGCATACTCAAATAGACGTTATATATACTTTTAAAAATATTAACAAATACTTTACATGAATGTGTGTTACAGAGCATATAGCAGCATTTATAAAAACAGTAATATAACAAAATAGTTCAGTTCTTACCAAAGCGGCTCTTTTAATCTATCCACTATACCTGGCAAACATTTAAGATCTCCATGGGAAGGTAGTAAAGAGGCAGAGAATAAATCCCTTCATTGTTATGATAAAACCATTAAAAAACTGAAATAAAATGCTGATTTATTTCATCAGCATTTATCTGAAATATTTTCCAAACCAAAAAGTAATTTAAAGGATACTTTTCTGTACCTAAACGTTCCTTTTATATTTCATCTTACTTCCCTAGGCTAATGACTTTACTATTGGAAATAGCCAATTCAATGTTAGTTTCTCCAAACCCAAAAGTAAATCTTGAGCTATGTCCATTAGCTTTCACAGCCTCTTGATTTGCTCTAGGAATCTCTGCCCCAGACTTACCTTAGTAACCTTCCAAAAGCCTTCACTTTTCTCATGCATGAACATATATTTTTTAAACTCTTCTATCTTAATCTTTCTAGTTATCTTCATTTTTGCATTTTGAAAACTTCTATAAAGGCTCATTAAGTACCAAATATAGTTAGTACTTGCCCAATATTGATGGGTACCAAGTGTAAACTTCTTCCCTCAAATCTTTATTGAATTCCTACTATGAGGATTTAATGTATAAACTACTTTGCAATTTACATTCATGTTCCTGAACAGAAACGTATTATACCAATAGAACTCATAGCCATTATTGGGTGAAGAAGTTAAGATGTACACACTGAAATGCATACGAGAATTTCCCTTCTTTAGCATTCACTCTGTCCTAGGCATTATATTTTATACTTTATATGTGCGATCTCACATACTCCTCACGATAACCAAAGACTTTGCAATTTTCCTTGAACCCTCTCTTTCTTTCCCATCTCATATCCAATCCTTCAGCCAATCCTTTGTTCTATTTTTAAAACTTATACAGGATGTGACTGTTTCTTACCACCTCCACTTCTATCACCTTGGTCCAAATTTCCATAGTTTCTCACCTAGAATACAGCGTCAGCTTTCTATGGGGTCTTCCCTGCTTATATTTTCTACAACACAGTCTATTCTAAACACAGCAGCCAGTGTGATCTTTTCAAAACACAGGTCTGATTCTATCACTAATTTGCTTACTGCCCTCCGTTGACTGTCCATTTCACTCAGAATAAAAAAACCACAACTATTTCTTTGACTTTTCTTTAATTTATGAGAAATTTAGTATTATTTATTTATTTATTTATTTATTTATTTTTATTATATTTAAAATTCTAGGGTACATGTACACAACGTGCAGATTTGTTACATATGTATACATGTGCTATGTTGGTGTGCTATACCCATTAACTTGTCATTTACATTAGGTGTATCTCCTAATGCTATTCCTCCACCTTCCCCCACTCCACAACAGGCCTCAGTATGTGATGTTCCCCACCCTGTGTCCAAGTGTTCTCATTGTTCAATTCCCACCTATGAGTGAGAACATGCGGTGTTTGGTTTTCTGTCCTTGCAATGGTTTGCTCAGAATGATAGTTTCCAGTTTCATCCATGTCCCTACAAAGGACATGAACTCATCCTTTTTATGGCTGCATAGTATTCCATGGTGACTTCTTAAATCCTGTATCATCATCCCTCTTACTTCTCTGATTCCATCTCCAAATAGGCTCCTTCATTCATTCCACAGCCTCCTCCAATACAACAGGTCTGCTCACAACTCATAGTCTGCTTTGGGTGTTTTTGCTTCTTTTTTTCTTACAGATCTTTCCTCAGATCGATTTCATCTGTGAAGCCTATCCTGGACTCCATATCTAAAATGAAGGTATTTTCTCTATTCTGATTCCTCTCACCACCCTTATGGTTTTTTTTTTCTCCACTGCACTTGATACTATCTAAAATACTATATGTTTTGCTGTACATTTTAACATGTATTAATCTTGTCTGAGCTTTGCCTGTCCAAATAGAATGTAAGCTACATGGAGGCAGATATTTTTGCCTGGGTGTAGCGGCTCATGCCTGTAATCCTAGCACTTTGGAAGGCTGAGATGGGTGAAATGCCTGAGCTCAGAAGTTCGAGACCAGCCTGGGCAACATGTTGAAGACCCGTGTCTACTAAAATACAAAAAAATTAGCTGGGTGTGGTGGTGCACGCTTGTAATCCCAGCTACTCGGGAAGCTGAGGCTGGAGAATCACTTGAACCGGAGGTGCAGGTTGGAGTGAGTTGAGCTTATTGCACTGCACTCCAGCCTGGGCAACAGAGCAAGACTTTGGCTCAAAAATAAATAGATAAATAAATAAATAAAGATATTTTTGTTTGTTTTCTGTTCCACTTTATAGACAAGAAAGGTACGTGGCACATGGAAGACATTCAATTAATATTTGTTGAATCAATGGATGGTCATCTGTATAACATAGTATTATTATCTGCCTTTTAGTGATAAACATACTTCAAGTTATCAAATAATTTGTCCAAAGTCACAAAGCCAGGCTTGTCTAAGTCCAGAACTATGGTCTTAATCACTTCTTCATCTGGCACTTTGGAAGGCTGAGTTGGGTGAAATGCCTGAGCTCAGGAGTTTGAGACCAGCCTGGGCAACATGGTGAAGACCTGTCTCTATTAAAATACAAAAAAATTAGCTGGGTGTGGTGGTGCACGCTTATAATCCCAGCAATCGGGAAGCTGAGGCAGGAGAATCACTTGAACTGGAGGTGCAGGTTGGAGTGAGCTGAGCTTGTGCCACTGCACCCCAGCCTGGGCAACAGAGCAAGATTTTGTCTCTAAATAAATAAATAAATAAATAAATAAATAAATAAATAAATATAAAAAAGATATTTTTAGTTGTTTTCTGTTCCACTTTATAGACAAGAAATTAATATTTGTTGAGTCAAAGGATGAGCATCTGTGTGACATAATATTATTATCTGCCTTTTAGTGATAAATACACTTAGAGATATCAAACAATTTTCCCAAAGTCACAAAGCCAGGCTTGTCCAAGTCCAAAACTATGGTCTTAATCACTTCTCCATCTGGTCTTTCAAACTGGACACTAATTCTTGAGCCTGATGCTTTTCCCACTTCACCATGCAATTTCCTACATACCATGTCCTAAAAGACATGAAGCCATGTAAACAAAAACAATAGACAACATTCTATCTGTGCAAAATACAATGGCTTGCCTAGAGATGACATGAAACACCTATTTGAGGGCATGAGATAACTGAATGATTAAGAATTACATGAGTGTTTGCAATTTATTTGCAATTTAAGAATTATCATACTTATCCGCAAATGTCTCTTTCTTACTAGCTGGATGACTTTGGTGAAGTTTCTTTATTTCTCTGTGCTTGACTTTCCCATTTATAAAATGGGGATAGTGACAGGAAATAGATGAGATTATCTGTGTTGCTTAAAGCATTGCCTAGCTTATAGTAAGCACCCAATGTGTTCCCTTCCCTCTTGTTATTAGCCAATTGTGGTTATTACTATTATTTTAGGTTGACTATAATACAAACTCCTTACTATGGCCTAAATAGCTCTACATGATCTCACTTTGCCAAACTGTCAACTTCAGTTTTTTCACTTGTCTCTCCACATGCTCAGCTCCAACTACCATGCCTCTCTCTTGCTTGTGCATGTCTTTCCCAGCTCAAGGCCTATAAACTGGCAGTTCCTCCAAGAGAAAAAACGCCATCGCCACCTTTTCACTCCTAGTCTCAGCAAAGTGTCCCCTGCTTCTGTGTGTGTGTGTGTGGCCATCTTTTTACTCCTGTGTCTCAGCAAAATATCCCTTGCTTCTGGGTGTGTGGCTTCTGTGCATGACCCAAGCTAAAGAAGTTCATATCTCCTGTATCAGCCACTATCTACCAGTTTCCTTTTGTGATTTTTTTCCTCCCCTATTTGGAGTTATTTAGTTCTATGTTTCTTCAACTGTCTGCTCCCCCTAAGGAATATAAAATAAAAGAGGACAATGACCTTCTCTCCTCTTTACCAAAGCTCCTCAGTACCTAAAGCATTGCCTAGAACATATATTTTTTTGTAGGTGCTCAGTAGATATTTGTGGGATGAATGAATGAATAAATGAATGAGTGATCATACTGCCTGGTTCTGGTTAGGATGTTCAGATGTTGTAGGAAATAAAAACACTTCTGATGGATAGTGGTACGGCGGTAGTACCTCTGATGAGGTCTCTAAGATGGGTACAACCCACAGACAAAGACTTACGTTTCATTTAACTTTGGGTACAAATATTGTATACATTCTTCAGATACAGCCTCTGTGTGTCCTCAGAGCATTAAAGTGTGGCTTTAAAAAAATGGTACAATTACAGACCATTCTGAGGCTTGGTTCCCATCTGTCTTGAAGGGTATGATTTTGGCACATGGCCCACTTTCACCGGGCTCTGTTCTCTAATGTACTCAGCATATCATTTGACCCCCTAATTACTGAAGAGAATCGGAATCCCAGTGCTTTTGAAGTGCCTACAGGTAATGTGAATCATTAGAAGCATATGTCATAAAAACTGAAGACATTTTTCAAATCACTTAAATTATAATAATTAATTTAATATGCTTCATATGTTTAAACTATATTTACTTTCAAGCCATATGCTTCCCTACATGAAATGGAGTTCCAGATTTTTCTATTGCTTTTAAAATACGGTGCCCTAACTGGAATTTGTCCAGCACACCAAGAGTTAACATGCCTACACTAGAGAAACATGTCTTTGTTTCTGTAATAAGTATTAAGAATTTTTTAAATGACCCACTTTTGAGTAATGCCATATCCTAAGTCAATTACTTCTGCATTGGTTAATGCTTACTGTATTCAAGTCGGAGCTTTCTGCTCAAAGACCTGGGCAGCCAACTCTGCTAAGAATACTGATGTCACAGCCTAAGATGTGTTACTCTCACAGGTTCTTAGCTCTACTCTAAAGACGTTTTTATTCTTCCAAAGGATCTGATTTTTAAAAACTATTTTAGTATTTTAAAAACTACTTTCTGGTTTGTCTCCATTCTTTCAGAGATAAGTTAGTCATTTTAAAGTTTATCACTGTCGTGGCTTTTTATTTGTGTTTACCTTCATTCATTAATTGTTGTTGTTTTAAATAAAAATTACGTGTATTTAAGGTGCACTATGTGATGTTTCGATCAGCCTCTGTTAAATATTTCCCTTAGTTTACTTTTCAACTGTTACTATCACAAGGCCATTTAATAGCTAAATCATGCTATTGTGGTTTTAAAGATGAATCAAGTATGAGGGAAAGATTGCTGACAATTTACACAGTGCCAAATAAAAGATTTTATGAAATAAATATAACTTAAAAGTGGAAATATTTATCACCCAGCACTGATTTCTCTTCTGAGACTTGAAATCCTTTTTTGTTTTAAGAGGATATTTAATTTGTGGCTTATCTGGCAAATGCCAAGAAGTGGATTCACTTTCATTTGCTCTCTCTGCTGCTTTTGACGATTGTTGAGTAGCTGAGCTGATGATGGCATGAAATGAAGGACTACTACTTTATGACATGACAAGCCAAGACTGCAGGTTTACTAATTGTTTGAATTCTACTCTGCCAGTAGACTTTCATGGACTTATATGTAAATAAATGATGATGTCATTTGAGGAAGCAATTCTTTTTGTTTTTTTTTTTTGAGACGGAGTCTCGCTCTGTCGCCCAGGCTGGAGTGCAGTGGCGCGATCTCGGCTCACTGCAAGCTCCACCTCCCGGGTTCACGCCATTCTCCTGCCTCAGCCTCCCGAGTAGCTGGGACTACAGGCGCCCGCCACCACACCCGGCTCATTTTTTGTACTTTTTTTTTAGTAGAGACGGGGTTTCACTGTGTTAGCCAGGATGGTCTCGACCTCCTGACCTCGTGATCCGCCCGCCTCGGCCTCCCAAAGTGCTAAGATTACAAGCGTGAGCCACCGCGCCCGGCTGAGGAAGCAATTCTTGATAGAGATGGAGGGGTTTTTTTTTCACCTTGACTCAGGATTTCCAATGATTCTTTAGTTTATTTAAGGGAAAAAAAAAAAAAAAAAAAAAGCCCCTGTTTCAATTTGCATACTTCGGGTTACTTCAGTGATATATTAACACCCTGTCCCACTGTCTATTGTCAATTGTGGAGAATATCACCCTGATATTAATCTAAGGAGATTCTGGCAACCAGAATTTACCACCACCTACATAGCTAAATTTTGAAAGGTTCTTATTCCCAATATGCGTTTATACTTGTTTTGTTTTTGCTTTTTTTTTTTTTTTAATACAGACAAGTAGTTTTGCCACATGTGTAAATCTTCAGGAATCTAGTTGACAGTACATGATATTCCCTATCCGATGTTTGTAAACTCAAATTAGCTACAGAAAAAGTGATTTCCAGGCCAGTGTGTAATGCTGCTAACCAGCTGCATGGACAGGACTGGCTATCTGCTTCTGGACTTGTTTTAGCTGATGTCCACTGGAACATGAGAAGAAACATAAATAATTTTTCTTTTTGCAAAGACTACTTCATTGTAGGCCAGATGTAACTTTAATGATCAACAGCTGTAAGTACCATCAGCCAAAAGCAGAGAAGAATTAAAGCATAATAGAGATTTAGAAAATAGATGAACTGATAGGTGTCAGAAAGATGGACTGTTTCTTAAAGTGGTAGGTGATTTAAGGTAGAGTATTATGGTAAAATACTTATAGGAAGGCTGTTCCTAGTATTAAAAAAGTACAAGCAACTAGTTTTTCAGCAATTAAGAATTGATCCTTGATCTTAATGTTTATCCACACTTCTACCCTCATGCAGTATTTTTCACAAATGCTATGTCAATTCAATTGGAGACCAACAGTGCACGGGCACAGATTTTTATTTTGTCATATGTACATTTTTTAAGCGCACTTCTTATTATCTTGAATTGTCAAATATTTTTGAAAAATAATTTTTGCCACATTATATTGTTAAAATCTTATTTACCAGTTATACATATTTTTGCTCAGAAAATCAAATTTAAATCAGAGCTATAGCTTAAAAAGCCTGAATTTTTCTCAAATAAAAGCCAAATTAATAATTTTATGGTATCCCTCAGGATGTTTAAGAGATCTGTTTCAGTAAATTTTGAATATTAATGAACACATTAATGACACATTTAAAATTTTGCTGGACCTTTTTTTCTACTGTGCTAATTATTTATTTAAAAGAACTGGGTCTAGAATAGAATACCAAGTAATGAAAACATTGTTTCCAAGAATTAATTTCAACTATACAAATGACTCTTTCTGACTTTAAAAATGTCGTCTACCCACAGATTCTCTAATTCATTGGATTCTTAAAAAATATAAATGTTTATGTGAATTTACAATATGCAAAGTTGTGCACTCTCTATATTGTTGCTAGTCAAAAAGTATCACGGGGGGGGTTATTCAAATTTGCATAATAAACAAATTGCATAGTAAAATTTCAAATAGCTGTTTGAAAAGGTTATTTAGGCAACAAATTTGAGTATAAAGGATTAATGTTTGTGGGTTACTGGGAGATTGGATGGAGGAGAGCAGGAAAAGAATTCCTTGCTGATCAACTCTTCGTACATTTGTATTCTTGGAACTGACAAGTGATGATTTATATTTATATCTCTTTGTATACCACAATTTGCTAACTTACCTGAGACTTGTAGCTCCGGAAATTTAAGTTTCATTAAAACATCAGCACCTGCTTGAACTTCTCTAGGCTCTTTGCTGGTCTTGTACTCTCAATCTCTTTCTGCAGACCTTCTACCAGTGGGAAATGCCAGCAATACCTTCTGGCACTCAGTGATGCTGTGCTACCTTTGTACAGTGCGTTGTAAACACGGTAAATATGTCAACCTCAAAGTAAGTAATGTGAGAAGACTGCAGAAGTGCCTCTCTTTACAGTGGTGATGCCAGTTACAGCATTCTACAGAACTGCGCCCTCCAAAAAAAAGCCATTCAAATAACACTCTTCCCCTCTTCATCAAAACTGTGTTCTTCTTGTGCTGAAAACCTTTTCTCTTCCCTTATTTTGCTAACCAGTTTTTATAATAAAAGAAATGAAAAGAGACACACTGGACATAAATGAACATACATTAAAGCAAATCCATCTGCCTCTCCTCTCGCTTCCTTGTCTACATAACAACAAGGTTCATAATGTCCTACTTGTGTTCTTGCTATTAAAAAAAAAATTTTACAATTTATACCCCAAAATATTCTGGTAAAGCCACTGGCAACTGTGTACAGTAAATCAGCCCTGCACTTGCCAAAGTTTTAATTTGCATGCCTGTGTCTCTCTGGAAACATTCTGGAGTCTTCTAAGAAAGCATTCCAGTGTCTGCCTCTGTAAAAGTCTATATGGAAAGTGCCTCTGAGATCACAGAACTTTTCTTATTTAAGGCCAACCATATCCCCTTTATGTTTGGAGTGCTCAGTAGGAGCCTAACAAAGATTCTGGAAATTATGGGGAGAATAAAGGCAAAGTGGAGTCAAGAGAATGAAGGAAAGTATACTGGAAGATAAAACCTGTATGTGCTGATTAAGCAGCACTCACATAATGCACCTCTTGGAACAAGGCACAGTCCTCGTTCTTTGCTTCAGGAAATGAGAATGGAAAGGACATATATCAGATGATGGAGTTGATTAGGTTAGCAGCTCAATTAAAAATTTTAAATGTCCTCTCTGATACATACTGGTTTTTTATTTATTTTACTCAGGGGATACCAACCGTGAGTGTTATTTAAAATGAAAAAGGTAGGAACTTTAAGAGCATTTGATTTTTTGAATGAGGCACTACAAAATTTCATGAGTGCACAAACAAAACTTTTAAGTGTATACTCACCCTGTCCAGCCCTAAATGTCAAAGGCAGCCATGCCTCTAGAGAAAAAAATACTACATCAATTCTGTCTCTGAAACGCAAAATTACAACTTTGAAATTATATTTAGGACCTTGTGCAAATGATGAAAGGAGCATACAGAGAATAATGAAAAGGAAGATATTGTGAGTGAGTCTTTTCCCCAAAAGACTTTGGTGGTATCCATTCATTTCTCAAGTATTCATTGAGAGCTTTCTCTATGCATGTGCAGTGGGGGAAAAGACAATTACACCATAGTTCATCTTTTTAAGAAATCCACAGTCTAGTAGGGGAGACAGGCATATAATAGATTGTTGTAAAACCACATGAGGAACACATGACAGAGATAGCTATGGAGTTAAATTCCTCTTCCCACCACTACCTCTAACCTGATGGGGCTAAGGCCTTTGTAAGAAGTAATCACTGAACTGAGTTAAGGATAGGATCTAGCTAAATAAACTGGTCTTGGATTGGGGTGGCTAAGAAAAGTGAGTGTGAGCATGGTTTGAAGGAAGTAAGAAAGAGCTACATGTAGTTCTGCATGGCTAAGGTTTAAAAGGTGAAGAATGGAGTGGTGGAGGGCAATGTTTCAGATGCGAGCAGGCATAAACTAGGCAATAGAGACTCTTTAATGCTTGCAACGATCTTGGATTTATTTATTGTAAAGTTAAGATTTCCCAGACTTCACTACTTTTGCCATGGCTCTATATCTCATTCAATGTATTCTTCTTTACATTTACTTAATTTTTTGCTTCAATACATTTATTTTAAAAACAAACTGGATATACGGGTCTCAGAATCACTTAAAGGAAAGTATTTGGAAGTTTGCCAATGATAAGCAATGAGGAAGTGAGGAGATGGGATAGAGCTGGATGATGAGCATCACAGGGAGGTGAATAAGCTCTGGAGGTAGTGATAGGGACCCAGGAAAATGCTAAACTACATATCCTGGTTATGGCTTCTGGCAGAAAGAGGAGTCTCAACTACACAAGCCACAGGAAAAAATATTTCGAAGGGAGAATTAGGTTCCGGTTCAGGCCAAAGGGAAAAGACCCCTCCACCAACATTGGGAGGATATAGTAGAAACTGTTAGAAATACATGGACAGTTCCAGTGGCAAAGCAAGAGTGAGTGTGGTCTATGGTGAGGGATTCCAAGTGAGAACATGTATGATAAGAACCTCTCTGATATGAGGATACCAGAAAGTCTTTCTAGCCGTGGAATAGTGACAGTGGGGAGATTAATGTGGGTTCTGAGACTTGGACAGTGACTAAACCCAAATGGTCTGATTTTTGCCCAGTCATTTCAGTGCTAGAACTGGTTAAGTCATTGAATAGCCAGCCTGGTACTAGAAGAGATGTGTGATGGTCATTTAATATTGCCCTTTATCAACTCTCTCCCAGAATCCACGCTAGCGGGCAACTTAATTCTATAAGTTGGACTGCAGTATTGAGTTGGCCTTTTACTCATTGTTTGACCTTGTGCTTCAGTTTCCTTTTTATAAAAATGGGTATAATCATATCTACTTCATAAAGTCCATGCAATTGTTAAATGACACAATGCATATAAAGTGCTTATCAGAGAAAGTGCTTGAAAACTCTAACTAGTGTTGCCATTATATCGAACTTGAGTCACCTGGAATGTATGTTTAAACCTATTTTCACTGTTGCTTAACAAGTTTCAGTGTAATATCTTTATGCAGAAGTACTTATATATTACTCTTGAGCCATCTACAGAATGCTTAACACATTCTTGGAACACTCTTATTTTTTCTTTGTTTATAAGAGCTTAAAATTTCCTTTTTCAATGAAAGACCAAAATCATTGCTACAGGCCATCTTCATAACAAGTATTCTAACCCGAAACACAAAGCCACAAGATAGGGTATATTATGGCTAATCTCAAACTTCTGACCTCTAGTGATCCACCTGCCTTGGCCTCCCAAAGTGCTGGGATTACAGGCATGAACCACCATGCCCTGCTAATTATGGCTAATCTATATATCCATGTGGGCTTGGCAAGAGTTCCTCCTTGGTACTCATCTCCTTTTGCTACCATCGTTATATAACTACCATTTTACTTTAGGGGAAATATTCTTTTTTTTTCCTTCTTGCTTGTATGGCTTCTTATACCAAGTCTCACCTAAGACCAATTCTCACATTTCTTACATATATGAAAAGAACGTTTTCCATCACTGAGAAATGCAGTAAAGCCTCAAATATTTTTCCATGAGCCAGACTCCACAGGCTTCTTAATGAGAACAATCAATTAGGGGAAAAATGTATATTATGGGTAGGCAGACAGAATGAAAACTAGTATGACTGAGCCAAAGAATAATATTGGGGGAGTTATGGGACCAAAAATAGAAGAATAGATGCTTCAAGTTTTCCTGCCCTCACACCCTGCACTTCCTCTCTTCTCTCTGTAAGTTTCCCTGTCATCATCATTCCCATTATAAAATTGTCTGGCCAAAGGTGGAGGAATGAATAAGATAGAAGGAATATTCTCAGAACCTCAGGAAGCAATGCCATTGGTTCCATGACTGATCACCATATTCTTGGCTACTGTCCTACGGATCAAGTCAAAGGAAAGTTATAGGAACTGGTGAACAGTGCACTCAACTCATCTGTGCTTCAGCAGATGCCACTGAGTAATTTGGATTTTCAGAAATGATTACTTCTATGCAGATTCTTGCTGTTCTCTGAACTGGCCCCTTAAAAAAAAAAAAAAAAAAAAAAAAGGTAAAAGTTGTTGTCTTCATTCCCACCTCTTTCTTTTTAAATATCTGATACTAAATACTTTAAAGCCTATAAATCCCAGAAATTTTCCAAGAAGAAAAGTGATCTGATCAATCAATTTACATTAAAATGATTGTGATTAAAATGAGTTTATTCTCTCCAAGGTGTATTTAGGATATTGTTTGAAGCAAAAGAACAGATCATGAATAATAAACTTTTAGAGAAGTTTTACCGAAATAGAAATTTCAGACACCTTTACATAGTCCTTCACTAATATGTAGATACTCCCAAAGGCAATATTAGGTTTATTTTTCCTCTTCATGTGCTGCTTATGCAAAAATTGTATGTTAAAACATTTTTTCCCCACAGTTAGATCATGGTAACAGTTATGCCAGACGGTAGGCAAATTGAAACAATTCACTTCGGCCTGATTGATCTTCATTTTTTCTTTCTCTTAAATGCATTTTATCCAATTTCCTCCTTGAAGTCTGACTCTGTCTTATCTTCCTAGGCAATGAAGAAAAAATAAGAAAGAAAAAAGAACGGAAATTTTTATCTGGACTAACTTGTATCTGAGAAAAACTATTTCCCTTAATATCAATATAAAAATGTGGATATTTATTCATCATTTTATAATTACTTATTGATACTGAATATGGAAATCATTTCATGAAAAGGCGTAGATTGGACTCTTCATGAAAAAATAAAATGGATCATGGAATGGTTTCTTATCACACAGGCAGAGAAAATATAACACATTTCAGATGAGAAGATATGTGTGTCTATAATCTGTGTGTGCTGAATGGTAACTTCTATGTTGTTTTAAAAAGCGGAAATGGCATCTCACCTTGGCTTAAGCATCAGTTATGTGCCTTTTAGCTAAATTCTAGGGAATGCATAAATGTAATCCAAATAACAATAACAAAAACAAAAAGCAAAACCAAAAACTTCTGTCAAGGATTCATTTCTTCACAATGATATTAAAGAGGCATTTTGTGGGCCTCTACTTCCTCCAATGATGACTACACTGCTTGCATCACCAGCATCCAGTGTTCTTCAGTTATAAATTTAATGTGAAACAAGCCACCGAACAAGTATATTTCAAAGCCTTCAGAAGATGCAGGGCAATTACATGTTGGGGAATGAGTTGGGCACAAGAATCAGAATTCTCATGTGATTAAAAAATGTAGATTTTTCTGTACCATAATAGTTCTGCCAAATCATAATTTTTGTGAGTGGGTGTCTAGAACCCACATTGTAATAAGTATCCCTGGGTGGGTTATTTGCCTTTATCTCACTCCCGTATCAATCTAGAATCTACCACTTCTTACAGTTTATGCTCTTTACTGGTGGACAGTGCTCTTCCTCTTCCTGGATGATCACAATGATATTTTAACTTGTGCTCTGGCCTCTTAATTCTCAAAACATCTGTCAGAGTGCCCCTGACACAATGCAAAGTAGAGCACATTACCCTTCCACTCAACACACTCCAAAGGCTCTCCATCTTGCTCAGAATAGTATCTCAAAGTCCAGGAAGGGCCTTCAAGAGATTCTACATACTCAGGCCCCTCGTTGATTTTCTGTCTCCTATTTCCCTCTCCCACTTGTACTCAGTGATAGCTATCCTGACCTCCTTCTTGTTTCTTCTGTTGCCCATCTCTTCAGGACCTGTGTATTTGCCATTCTTTCTGTTGGGAGCAGCACTGTCCATTAGAACTTTCTGCGATGATGGAGAATTTCCACACCTTGTTGTCCAATGTGGTGTTTACATGAGACTCATGGCCAGTCTATTGGACAGCACTTGTCTGGAGTGATTGTCTTTCAGATGGCTATATTACTCATACCCTTCCTTTTTCAGGTCTTTGTTCCAATTCCAAGATACTTAAAATATTAGTACTCCCCTTCTCAGCATTTTTGATCACCTTCCCTGATTCACTTTTTTCTTGATATTTATCACTATCTACTATGTTATACATGTATTAATTGTCTGATTATTGCCTGTTTGCCACACCAGCATGTAAACTCCATGAAGGGAAGGAATTTTTTGTTTTGTTTTGTTTTGTTTTCACTCATTGAAGCATCCCCAAGAACCTAGAATAGTGCCTGGTACAGAATAAGTTACTCGAAAATATTTGCTAAATAAATGAGTAAATGACAATTAATTAATAGTGTATAAAAGAGCTATCACAGTGCTTGTGTTGGTAACAAAAATTGATGGGGATTTTGGAAAGGGATAAAATATTTCAATGCCTCTAAATTCCCCATTTGTTCAAGTTCTGAAATACTTAAGCCCCGAAAAGGAACTATTGTAACTTCAAGCACTAACTATTCCTGATGCTGTAAGTTACTGCATCGATCTGTGTAATTCTAGTGTGTAAATTTTGCTCTTGCTGGGAATACACTCTTCCTTTTTTTCTCTAACCATTTGTCAGTAAAAAGACAAATTTTTAGGTTGGGTTAAAAAGAAATTTCCAAGTACTAAAAACAAAAAGACATTCAAACAAAATTATTTCACGATTATTTACTGTCTTCAAATATCAAACCTACTGCTTTAGCTGCAGCCACCTGGACGTTTGTTATCTAATAGTATCATGCTCCCTTATGTTAAGCTGCATAAGAAGATAGAAATCTAATTATCAAAAGCATACTTCTCTTTAAGAAGTGCATATAATTTAACTATATCCAATAATAGCTCCGAATAACTTCCAAAAAGACTGAAATAACATATACATAAAAATTTTCAAATAAATCCTTTGGCATTAACAGTCGTAGTGTTCAGATGGTGATTCTAAGACACATGGAAGAGCACCAGTAACAAACTGCAAATTTCATCTGACGCTAGAAGTATCTTGCTAAAGAAATATTAGAGAATGAAACTTAAATTTGATTTTATTTAACTGAATACTGAATGTGGTACCTTTCTTCTGGTTGATCTTAGGAGAAGGTGCTCAAAGGTACTGAATGTACCTAGGATTCCAACAGGATGGGAGGTCAACCAGAAGTCTGCATTTTTAACCACTCCTTTCCCAACTTGCCCCTACCCAGGAAAAATGAAAAGCCTGACAGACACATCATCAAGCTATTTTACCGTGATTACTTGCAGGTTAAACACTAGTCTCTGAAGCAGATGGTCAATTGCCAGTCTAATAGAAGGAATTGCTATCCTTCCTCTCATTCACCGAATATGCTTTTGATACTCTTCGTGCCAGCAAATTGCTACAGGTTCAAATAGTGTCCTGTGTATCATAGAGACACAGAATAATTGAAGCTGTCAGACAGCCTCTCCTTTCCCATCCTTTTCCTTTGTATGGGAAAATTGTTCTACTTTCATATAATTAACGTTCAAGAACACAACACAGGGGAATACTATGATGAGATCTTACGACCCCATTGAAATGAAAATCATAACAATATGTAAGATAAATAAGTTTATACTACATATTATCACATGTAAGCAATAGATTTAGAAGTTTCAGAGTAAATAATGTATATTTTCACCACTGGGCACACTCTGGCATGAACCACAATCCTTGTTATTAGCCAAAAAAAAAAAAAAAAAAAAAAAAAAAAAGCTAAATTGCACTTAGATTTTTAGTTGAAACTTTGTCACAAATATGTACTATCCACCACAGTTTTCTCATAGGGCTGTTTTGTGTGAAACCCTATTTTTTTGATATTTGTACCTACTCAGAGTGGGAAACTCTTATAGTTACAATATCATTTATGTAAGATATTGAGGTTTAAATATTCTTACATTAGGTAGACAGGCATAGTGATGTGGAATGAGCATAGAAAATCAAAACTGAGTTCAAGTTTAGCTACAACACTTACTATGCCCTCTTTGGCAAGTCTGAATCTCAATTTCTTTACCTTCCTATTTTACACAATTAATTTAGTAATTAAATGTAAAATAGATAGTATACCTGGTACATTATAAATACTGATAAATACTGAATAAATTATAACTATTATCATTATCACTAATAAATTATGCAAGCAGTAAAATTACAACTGAAAATATTTTAAAGAATGAATTCATTGTGAAACAAGAGTTGGAGGATACACATTAAAATGTTAACAGCAGTTATGTTTACATGGTAGAGAAGCCTTTAAAACATTTTTCCATATTTTTGTGAATTTTCTTTAGTATATTTGATTTCTTTTTAATGAAGATATTTGTTTCAGTTGCCATACTAAAAATTCCTTCAGTGCATATCAATATGTTATCCTATTAAAAAATAATTCAAATAATATATTAGTTTATATAAACTATATAAGTACTTTTAAAACATTTTACATTAGAGAAAAGTCCAAATTGATTTGCCAATTAATTTCTCCCTTAATTAAATCCTTTGGAACCTGAAGGAAAACTAGTTATGTAGGAATGATTTTATAAAGAAATATTCTGGGACTTTAGTAAAGTTTTTTTTTTCTCTGAAATAAGAAGTTTCTATTTACCAAGACTGAACTAACTTCTATCCTAAAAATTATATACAATTCTAATAGAAACTCTGGACAATCATTTTTCCAGTTTAATTTCTACCCCAAATCACAGGAACTTTACTTTTGACAAATGATAGCCCCTTTTTTATTGAAACTGTATAAATTCACACACGTGTAGAAACTTCAGCCAGGGTTTAAAATCACTTCGTTTTTCTGCATTTAGGAACCAGAAGTAATCTTTTCTTTTAGTGGGAAACTTTCCGTAGTGTATACATGTATTCCTAAATGCATACCGTCTCCAAACACTCATCCCAGGGCCACGTCTTGACCAGATTTCTGTCGGCTCTTGCTTGTATACTTTTTCCTATTACTTTCTCCACGAAAACCTTTTCTCTGTAAGCTGATTTACTTGTTATTTTTTCTTTTGTACAATGTTAAAGATTGTCTTTAAGTTGAAAGAAACCGAGAAAAAAAGAAGATAGAATGGAAGGAAGAAAAGAAGGAAAGGAAAAAAGAGGAGAAAAAAGAGAAAGAAAGAAAGCTAGGATGAAGTCTTCTTAATTCTTAATGTTGATGATGATCTCAGCCTCAATGGCTGGCCAGCAGTCACCTGCATACCGGAAAGCCTTAGTACAAAGATTAAATGAAAATTTGCCAGGATGTGAGGAAAAACACCTACTCTCTTCTATCCACACAGTAAAAAAGGCAATCAGGCCTTCTTCGAATGTAAATCTCCCCAATTCTACCACGAATATGAGGTAGCAGTATTCTTTTAAAGGATGCTTTCCCTGCTCCAAGCATCTTTCCTCTCTGTGGCTTTCAGCAAATGACGAAGGCTTGTTTTGTCAATTTTTCAACCTTTGCATCAAGCTAAGACACGTCAGCATTCTAATCCCATTCCCCTGAAGGTGGCAGGTCACTCATTAAGCGCACAGAAGGGGGTGTATTTTTCCTTCACCGCTCTATTTATCATAGCTTTCCTTGGGAGGGAAATCTAAATGTCCCTAGTCACCTTGAGTCTTCCACAAAATGGAAGGAGCTTTGCTAATATCCTCCCCAGAACCCTCTGATTTCATTCACAACGTGACATAAGAGCCCAGAGTTGTACTTTATCTGTCATTAATCCTACCGCAACATGCTGCAGTCATTAAGGTGGTTACTTACCAGCTCTCTCACTGATGAATATACAGAAAGGAGTAGAGAGGAAAGTTGGCAGGGTCCCTGACAAACGATAGCAGAAACTGCGAATAAAGACCCGGCTATGCCGGCTATTGGGGAGCCATTTTTCCTGTGTCAACACACAGCCCACAGGGCAAGGTCGTTTTACCATTTTATGATCTACTGTACTTGGCATTTGTTCTGGCACTGGAGCCTGTGTCTATTTTGGGGATTCGCTGTATATTCCCAGATTGCCATTTTCCTCTGCCTTTCTCTCTGTTAAATATTCTACAGTATATTATCACTTCATTTTACTTCAGTTATTTCCTCTGACAGTGGTGCGGGGCAGTCTGGACTCAGAGTCACTTCCTCTCTCAAACTCAATCTGTCTAAATGTCAAAAAGGAAAAAAAAAAGTAGGGCTCTAAAATCCCAGCAATCTGGCATTTCTGAGGAACTATTTGATAGGTGTTGCGTTTCTGAAGCTCTCTTTGCTGGAGGAAGGGATAAGAGGGACGCTTGAGTTGGAAAATACTGTTACATTCGTGTCTAGCTGTTTCTGAACAGTGGTATTGTGCTCTTAAAAGCCCCAGTCACAAAAGCAGAAGCCGTGTTGATGTAAAGATCTGCTTGTTCGTTGAAATATATACACCTACTGTGTACCCACAACATTAAAAATAAAAATAAATATATTTCTTAAAGAGAGAGAATGTTTATTAGGGATGATTCTCACAACCTTTACTCACAGATTTCAGATATCTACTAACGAATTTGAGTAATGACCTGGTGGTCAACAATTTGATGAAACTCACAAAACTGAGATACTATTATTTCTGCTGCTTCTCCTCCCGTCTCTTTCTCTCTTCTCCCTGGTTTCCTCCTAATCTACCCTCTCCTTTCCCCCTTCTCTCTCCATGCTGAAAGATGTCAAATCCAGTGACATAAAAGAACAAATCTCAGAAAAGGCCTTATTGAAGGTTTTGCTACTTGCCTTTTGAGACAAGTGCTGGCACTGAATATTTTCAGGCTATTTCAGACCATCCTAATTATAGACTTTCAGGAATAAAATTAGAGATGGCTTAACTAGGTCAACAGAATTCAGTGATAACACTATGCTGTGGTGGAGTATCTGGAATTAATGAAGTGTTTTACTAAAAGCGCTTCTATTGAACCACATTCAGAAATGCTCCCGTGCCTGGAAGCAGCAATGTGTCTACTAATAATGCTGAATAACTCATGCTGCACAGAAACAGGATGTGTCTGTTGTACCACAGATTTCATAACTTTCAGAAGTCAGGGAAACCTTTTTTATTCCTTTACTTGTTTCAGGGGAAAAAAGAAGGTCAGTAAGTTTGAAAGCAAGCATGTGAAGAAGAAAGTCAGACACAGAATCAGATGTTTAGTGTAACAATAACTCATTTAATTGCCAAGACATCTCTGGAAGGTGATCTCCCCCTCCCCTCCACTGCCATCATTTAAAAAATTGAGAAACAGAGGCAAAGCCAAAAACAATTTGCCCAAGATTACAAAACCAATAAATAGCAGAGCCAGGTTTATTGTTTTTCTTTAAGTGTTTCTCTGTCACTAAACTCCATGTAATTTCCATAACTCTAAACTGAGATCCCAAATCTTTTTCTTCTTTCTTTGGGAACTTGCCTGCTTTCTAAGACTTGGAGCAGATTGTCAACCTTCAAAATAATTGCCCACTCATCTGGCTAGAATGCATACAGAGCAAAAAGAAAATTTATTCTGGATTAGGAAAAATATCACTAATTTTATTTTCTAAATCCCATAGACAAAAGCGTGTTGACAAAATAAATTGGGAAATCTAAAAATCTAATAACTATTGTTAATTCATATACAATATGGAAAAAGTATTTTGAAAAATTTTAAACTTAACTATTTTACATTTAAGGACGTTATGATCACTAAAGTTGTTTATTTCTAATCATTAAGGAAAAAAGGATATATGAAAAGATTAGCCAAAATTTGGTATTAGGTTTTAGAACACTACAACCCTAGCTAGCTCTAAAACATAAAACTATTTTTTTCTGTATGTTTTAAAAATCCATTGCCATGCAAGTACATAGGATCACCTTTGTTCAATTTATGACAAGTATGAACCTTATTTTTAATGTCTTCTTCATATGTATTTTTAAATCAATAAAATTTCCAAAGCAGTGTTTCTTCTTCTTCTTCTTCTTCTTTTTTTTTTTTTTGCCAAGTTTCACAGAGTTTTTATGAAAAATTCAGGGTCTCTTCTCATCCCTCCAATGGAGGGTTATTTTCCAGAAGAACTGTCAATAATTCAGTTATCTTCTTGAAAGAAGCAGAGTTGTTGGAGGCACTGCAATTCTCCTGCTTTCTTATGAGTTACTCCTTAACTCAACAGGAATCGTCCTTTCCTGAGACTTACATAGCAGAGATTGTATATTTGAGCCTCTTCTTTGGCTCTTTCATCTGTGTTCTTCCTTTCTGACATCCCTGTACTCTGGATGGTTTCTCTCTTTGCAGAGACATTCCCTGTCTACATGTTCATGAGTCTATATCGTAGCTTAGGAATGGTGGAGGCAAATGATCGTGGGGACATTGTTTGACCCTAGAAAACCATACACCCTGTGACTAAAAATATCTCTGATGATAGAAACGTGTAGTCTGTCCTGGCTTCAACTTGAGGGATGGGGCAAGGGCAAATTACTCCATATTATATTTTCCTTTCACTTTGATTAAAGTTGGTCTCTAAATACTCTGGAGGGGTAACAACTAACACCAAGTCAAAACTTTTTCTTCTTTTTTAGATTGACAGAAAAAAAATGCATGAAGAAACAAAAAAACTCTATGACTTCTGACAAAATAATTTGGAAAGGTGAATGATAGCTATAGACTCCAATCAGTTGTCCACAGAAACACTATCTAAACGGAAAAAAAAAAAAAAAGATGGAATGTTGAATTTGCCCTGATAACATGTTGTAATCTTTATGAATAATCTTGGCAGCAGGTCTGGGTTATAGTCAAGGAAACTCATCCTAACATACACATTCATGCATACTGTTTTAGTCACTGCAAACATATACATGTATAGATAGCATATATGCGTGTGCATATTTTATATATACAGTACACGACTGCTAAGCTGACTCTCTTCAGAAACAAAGCAGTGAGTTTATTTAGGATATATATAGCATATGTACAGTGTACACATACATGTACTCTGAAGACATGTGGCTCTGTGTCAAATGTTAAGTGGGGACTGTGTTCCCCTTAAGTCACTGTTAAGAACAATAAAATTGCTTTATCAAACCATCATCAAACAAAGATGCTGCCACCCTCATCTCTTTGTCACACAGACAACAAATTAGTGCGGAATATTCTGTTCCTAGTTGCATCTCAGGAGTTTGCGAGCAAAACAAAGGGGCGGGGCCACACCAACATTTCCATTTCCAACTTTTATTTTTTAATTTGCATGTTGAAATGAGAGAATTATATGAACAGAAATTTATCTTCTTGGTGAAAGTCTGATTTATGCCATTCCAGTGGTATTACATTTTATTTTCACCAATCACTCAGAATTCACTTGTAAAGCTGCACTGCATCCATCAAATAGCATCTTGCAAAAAAGAGAATAAGGCCATATTTTTCAATCAGATTCATAGAAGTGGGTTCCTTTCAGGAGAAACTGAACCTCAAAGTATTTGCCAAGAATGTGAAATTTCTGGAGTATCTCGAGTTCAAGAGTCTTCTTGGTGGTTTTTGTGTAGGGGAGTAATTTGAAGTAGAGAATAAAAGATTTTTTAAAATAATGTATATTCAAGGGGAGCTGCGTGGAGAAACTGAACAGCTACAGTGATGTTTGGAAAACAGCACTAACGTAGAGATTGTATCTGACTTCAGATGTTCCTGAAACCTTCATTAAACTATTTGTAGTTGAAATCAAATTGAGTTCCTTCCACCTCATTAGTTCACCAGTATCTGCTAGCTGCCTCAAACTGTGCTGTATGCTAAAGATACAAGAACACAATCCCTGCTCTTACAAAACTCATATTCTAGTGGATGGGAAAGAAATTTATTAGAAGAAAGACTATGAGAGGGTTTCTGTGAAAGCACTGTGTCCAATAGAGTTTGAAGAGGATATCCAGAGAGTTTTCTGTAAGGTGTAACAACACAGGTAATTGTCCAGAGTTGAAATTCCAAGGGGAAGGGTGTTCTAAGCCTGCCCAAGAGAAAAGGTCTGGAAACGTCAAGTGGTTTACCAGCACTGGAATATGGGGCCCATCCTGAGGGAAAACAAGAGTTGATCCTATACAGTAGAAGGGGCTCCCATCTATTCCTTACATACTCCAGTGGTTGGAATTTATCCTCAAAGCTGTGGACCTTCTGAAGGATTTTAAGTAAGGACTGGCATGGTCAGATTTCTTTTCTGCCTCCTATAACTGAAGACAGGGTGCTATGGTGATAGGAGATAGCAGTTTGTAAGATGGCTGTAGTTCTTTATGTGGGGGACATATTTATCTTCATATTCATTGTTCAGAGAAGAGTCATCAAAAAGGTGGAGATCCATACATGTCAGAAGCATTTGTGACCAGACAGGGAAAGACCGATGCTGCCCAGGAATTATACATGCAGAGCTGATAGGAATTTATATTTATTCCAAACTCTTTCAAATTAGATTGCTGCTCAGCCTCGTTGATTATTTATCTTTGACTTTGTTTATACAACAAAGACCAGTTCTGTTTCCCTTGAATCTTGTATGACTTAGGACAAATATTTCATCTCTTATATTAATATCTAGGTAAGTCCAAAAGTCAAAATGATTTTTCAGTAAAAGTAAACTTTTAATTTAAGCTTCATATCTATTGAAATTTATTATTTTGTTAAGTGTACAAAATGACTCACCTTTGTCTAATTTTTTTCCTGTTTTGGGAAGTGAAGGTGGGACATATCTTACTTAAAATAGCTTCAGGCAAAGATATTTTCACTTTTGGCAGTTGACCTGCCATTCCTTCATTAAGGCACACCAATATTTCTTTACATTCTGCTGGCATTCTAGGCAAGCATTGGTTGCTAATATAAATTAATTAATATTTAAAGATATTTCATGTATAATTACTTTTCTAAATCTGTATAGTATGCTGCATTGTTTCTTAGAATGGAATCCTCAATAAAATGATCTGCCAAAATAAACCAATGTCCAATGTTCTCATAGATCACTAGAAAACTTAGTGTCTTTTTAATTCTTTAAATTAATCCATGAGGTCGTATTAAAGAGCTGACTTTTCACAGTGTTCCTTTACTTAGAGTAGCTTTTCTTTGGTTATATTTCTTGTTTTCCTATAAAATATATTTTCTTTATTTTCAAGAAAACTCTGTAAGATTTTGCTAAACAAGTCAGAACCTTCTGAAGGAACATTTAAGAACATAATTGGGAAATGTAATTATGTTTAAAGGTAAAGATAGATCTTCCAAAATATCCGATATTCTCAACAACCATTTTTTTTATTAGTTTACAAACCATTCTCACTTATATTAGAATAAAAATTTTGGTTGTATGTTTGATTCATGCCCTAGGAACAATTTTTTCTAAGTCTTGCTTTTTTCCTTAGACTGTTTTGGACATCCATGGTACCTCCATCCTATTCCAGGCCACTCTCTCCCTATTGCTTGTCTCTTCTCCTTTTCAACCAGTTTGCAATGTCATTGTCCAGGAAGAAAAAGTGGGTAGAATTTATAAAGCATTACAATACGAGACCCCTTGCTGGGAACCTGGTGCATATTATTTCAGTCAATTCTCTCAATAGCCCTCCAAGGTAAAGATTACATCCTGCTTTATTACAAAGAAAGTGAAGCTTAGAAATGTTCAGTAATTTGCCCATGGTCATACAATTTACAGGCTCATCTGAATCCACAGGCAATGTGCTCTCTCTCCTCTAGCAATCAATCTTCCGAAGCATGTTTATGTATTTACACGATAACACTTTCCTGATCAAGAAATCTTCATTAATGTATCACATCCTGTCGGAACATCCCTGCTTGATTTTGAGAAAAAATCTTTTCTAATCTGCTTCACTTAAACTCAATAAATAGTTATTGAGTGTAGGTCATGTACCAGGCACTATTCAGGGTACTAAGGATGTAAAGAAGGATAATGTGTTTTAGCCTACACATGCAAGGTCATTTGCTATCAGTCCCTGGCCTCTTCAACTCTATTTTTGTCAAATCAATATCCTTGTTCTTTCTTCATGCGGTGATCTTTCCTACTCTCATCATTTATTCCCCCATATCCAGTAATGAGTTTTCTCTTGTGTTTTCAAATGATATTCTCCATTCAAGACCTAATTTAAACATCACTTTTTCATTGAGACTTCCCAGTCCTTGGTGCAATAGTTAGTGCTTCATGCTTTAAGTCTTAGTGTCTTCTTGTTTTATATCTGTTCTTTTGATCTCGCCAGCAAGATTGTAAAATGTGTTGAACATCGGAACTGGAGGCACTCCCTTTTTTCATCTCTCACATAACACCAAGCCCACAGTAAGTTAATCATTCTCTCTACCCATTAGCAGTAGGGAGAGAAAGCAATAGGGACCTGCTGGAATCTGACTCAGCCTAGAATTCCGGGAACTTTCCCTCTGCTTTGCTGAGGAGAGATCCTTGTCCAATAGCATGAATCACGGAACATCACCAAATCATTTCTTACATAATATAAGAAAATACAACTTTTAAAGTTTTATAAATCATAAGAGTAGGCATCATGAATTGTGGGCCATGTTTCTAGCTGTAACATTTTCAGACATTGAATACACCAGTTAACATTGTCTTCGCCTATTGAATAAAAATAGTTGTGTACAGGCTGCGCACAGTGGCTCATACCTGTCATCCCAACACGTTGGGAGGCCAAGGCCAAAAGATTGCTTGAGGCTGAGAGTTTGAGGCCAGCCCTGACAACTTAGTAAGACCCAGTCTCTACTAAAAACAAACAAAAAGTTATGTATAACTATTAAAGTTGATACATGCAAGGCAAGAATTCAAGTTCTTAATTTACTTTATTTAAAGAAAACACTCTTGATCTCATTATAATACTGTTTTGAATTAGGCAGCTTTCTCTGAGAAACTCACTAAGAAGATGGCTTCTGAGATTAATAAAGAACCTTAAAATAAGATTCCAGTTCAATAAGCAATAAGTGAGTGTTCACCATAGCAAAGCCACATGCAAGTCTTGTTGGGGGCAGCTGGGAGGTGATAAAGCTAAACAAGGCAGGTTTTTCTGTCTTCTAGGAGTTATATTTTCTAGGCTTCCTGCTGACATGAGATAGCTTGTTATGCACTGCATATGGGTAGGAAGTGTTGTGGCACTTTGGACAATTGTCTGGGGAGAGCAGTCTCCACATTTATTCCCATAAAGTAGAACTGACATAGAGGAGTCGACAGAAGTTTAGGAATATCAAAATTTTATGAAACAACTAAAATAAAATTGTGAGACAGACAGCTTTGACATAGATATATATATTTTTTTTCCTTTACTCTCTCCTTAGACATATTGAAATTCTGGTGCTTTTAAAAAGTGAAAGATTACTCGTAGATGTGATCTCTAGTTGGCAAGAGATCAAAGTTTTCAGGTAGGTCAGGGAGTATGGTTTTCAGGTTTTTTGATAAAACTATCAACTGAAATCATAGTTCTTAGTACAGAATCAAACATCATTCCAATATCCTGTTAGGGTTGTCTTTCATAGAATAAGAGAGTCAACAATCACATCACTAAGCATCAGGTTAGAGCTAGATCATTTTCACCTCCAGGAATTTCTATGTAGGATATGAGAAGGCTGTCAAGATAAGCCTTTCTTCTTTTGGCAAGAGAGTTCCTGATGTGCCTGTGAGGTGTCCCATGTCAAAGAGTCAATGCTTTCCATTTTCACTTCACTTTCACTAACGACACTGAAGATGTCTATCCCTTGTTTCTTTGCACAGAACGTTAAACACAGGAGATTTTCTTCTGGTTCTAGATAGTCAGGAGAAATGAATTTAACTGATTCTAAAAGAGTTCAGAAATAAGCCTCTCTGTGATTGAGTTCTACCATTTTCACCAGGAAAGGAGATTATACCTTTTACTGTAGCTGCGAAGTAGATTGCGATGTTTGAGAAGTTTCAGCCATTTCAAAACATGTCTTTTCTTTTCCAGTGACCCTTCTGCACTCTCCTGTTAAGATTCTGAAATAAGGAAGTTAACAGGCTCAGAGATCCCACTGTTTCCTATTTCTATTTCCGGTAATAGCTCTCAGGGATACTTTGTCACCAAGATCCATAGAATTGAATGTGATTGCAACAAAAGGTACTATGAGTAGAAAATAAATTCCTTATGCTGAAAAGAGAAAAATGTGTGGGTGCTTTAGGAATAAGACTGTAGACAATGGTGTGCTTTTCAACAACATACTACAAAGGGATGGCCAAACTGACAGATGATTACATGATTGACATAATTTTTGGAAATAATAAAGCGGAATTTTCTGATTTATGATGGCTTTCATGCGTTTTCCTTTTAAACTCTTGGTTATAACTTTTACCAAAAATTTGTATGTCCAATCTATTCTGATGTGTTTTGTCAGCAAAATTTCATGAAGTAATATGAACTCATATAAAGTCCATTTACCTTGTAGTTTTCTCCCAGGAAACAAAAATATGGCTCAAATCGTGGCCAATGATTTTTACATTAAAAAAAAAGGCACTCAGTTATTCATGGATCCTCAATCAAAATGGAATGGAGACATCATTTGAAATTTGGATGCTCAGTGATCTAATGAATTTAGAGAAGACCTTTGGGAATTTAAACCGTTACCTACTAAACTGTACCATATAATTTAGTCCATAATACTCCCCCTCAACACACACACACATTACTCTGTTTCACCTTTCTGCCATCACTGATCTTTTCAAAATTTGAAGAGAAAAATTCAGTGGAGTTGCATCCTAAACAATGGTTAAGTTAGAAACTGAGTTTGTAAATTAATAATGACACATAGAAAAATTACCATTTGAAACCTCTTCAATTACCCATGAAGTAAGATAAAGTACATATTGTTTTTATAAATAACTTTGTATATGTACATATGAATGTATACCATAAAGCATAGTATAATAATGAATGCATTCTTAAATTATGGTAAAATATATATAAAACATAAAATTAACCATTTTAACCATTTTCAGCTTACAGTTTAGTGGTGTTAAGTACATTTATACTGTTTTGAAACTATCATTTCCACTCATCTCAGAAATTTTTTCTCATCTTCCAAAACTAACCCATTAAAAAATAAGTCTCCACCACCTATCCCCCGATGCCCTCAATCCACCAGTCCCTGTCAGCCATCATTTCTCTTTCCGTCTCTATGAAATGACCTCTCTAAGTACCTCATAGTAGTGGAATCATGTAGTATTTGTCGTTTTGTGACTGGCTTATTTCACCTAGCACAATGGCTTCAAAATTTATTCATATTTTGAATTCCCTTCCTTTTCAAGACTGAATAATATCTGTTGTATACATTTGCCAAATTTGTTTATTCATTTATCCGCAGATGTACACTTGGGTTGCCTCCACCTTTTGGCTATTGTAAATCAAGCTGCAATAAACTTGATGTGTTAGTCCATTTTCATGCTGCTGATAAAGACATACCCGAGACTGGGTAATTTATAAAAGAAAGAGGTTTAATTGACACAGTTCCACGTGGCAGGGGTGGTCTCACAATCATGGTGGAAGTTGAAGAAGAACAAAGGCATGTCTTACGTGGCGGCTTGCAAAGAGACAGCTTGTGCAGGAGAACTCCCGTTTATAAAACATCAGATCTCGTGAGACTTATTCACTACCATGAGAACAGTATGGGGAAAACCAACCCCATGATTCAATTATCTCTCACCAGGTCCCTCCTACAACACATGGGAATTATGGGAGCTACAATTTAAGATGAGATTTGCGTGGGTACACAAGCAAACTATATCACTTGGGTATACAAATATCTGAGTCCCTGTTTTTAATTATTTTGAGTGTATGCTAGAGGTGGAATTGTTGGATCATATGTTAATTCTGTTTCTAATTTTTTAAAAAACTGCCATTCCATTTTTCATAGCAGTTGCACCATTTTACATTAGCAGCAGCAATGCACAAAGGTCGTAGTTTCTCAACATTCATGTCAACACTTGTTATTTTTTATTTGTTTGAGGTTTTTTATGGTTGCTATCTTAATGGGAGTGAAATATTTCAATATGGCTTTGATTTGCATTTCCCTAATGATTGGTGACATTGGGCATATTTTCATGTGCTTATTTATTAGTTTATCTTATGTAGAGACATGTAGGTTCAAGTACTTTGCCCGTTTTTTTAAAAATCAAATTGTTTTGGTGTGATTAGAGTGTATTAAAAAACTGATGCATTTTTAATTTCATTATATACATTTGAATAAGTCGAATGTGTGATGTGATTTCACCATGATGTATTCTGGGGAAATTCTGGTTTGAGATGTAATGATTTATTATGAAACAGCCAATGTTTTGACAACACACTGGATACTATCAATAGTAGAGAACATATGATGGGGAAGAAGATATCTAATTAGAAGAGGAGGTAGGAAGAATGATTGGGTTGCTCATTCAAGTAAATTTTGCCAATTGTTGTGTTAGTTTTAATGGGTAAGATGCAAATTTAGGAAGTGAGTGATTCATTTTTTTTCATTCTTAATGGTTGTATTACAAAAGGCATTGCGTGCACTCACTTATGCATCAGGAGTGAGCACCCAAACATAATAGGTCAGTGTGGTAAGTGTGTTTCCAAGTTGTCAAGCGGTGCTGACTGGCTGACTTCTTAGTTGCTAGGCTGTATAGAAACAGTCCCAAATTTTCTTCACGGAGCAGGTCACTGTGACCTGAAGTGCTTTGGCTCCACCTCTGAAATCCCTCCTCTAGTTATGAAAGTTCTGCCAAGCCCTCTTGACAGTAAAACTACAATAGATTCCTCTACCACTTCTGCTGCAGCTGCCACTACTGTTCCTGCTACTGGTCCTGCTGAGGTTTCCTAGCTATGCCCTACTTGCCTTTGTCCAGCCCCAACTTGTCCATTACCTGCCCACCCTTCCTATTGTCTCCTCACTTCAGCGTCCCCTAGAGTTGTGCTTTCGGACCATGCCAACATCCATCCTGAGCACGTGCCCAAAGTCATGGGGACCTGTTGCAGCAGGCATGGTTGAGGGCTTGGCTGTGTTCCAGTAACTGATTGTAAGGGCTCCTTCCTACTGTTTAAGATTAAATAAGGCTCAGGGATGATGGTGATGAAATTGTTTAGAAAGCTGGATGTGGTGCCTCTTAGCAGATCTGGGTCCTACCATCATTACAAAGATTAGACTGACTCGCCTTTCAAGTTTGGGCGGATGCACATTTGCAGGAATGCCCTAAGGACTTTCTACTCAAAATATATGCAGGGCAAATCCCGTTTTGAAAATTCCAAGAGTTTGTTTATTTTGTCAACACTACGAAGGTTCTTCCCTGATGCACAGACAGATTTTTTTGTTTTAACCACATTGAGGTCATACAAGTTTTTTCATACTTCTATCATATTCTTGAAGTACCCTCTATCACGCACTCCTTTCTTTATTCAACATATAGTTCTTGAGTGCTTAGCAGGTATCAAGCACTTCATTAGGGATGCAGAGCATCCTGGTGGCATGCACACTTATCTTGCATCCCACCTCTGCTACTCACGATTAAACCAAAGGCAAATGTCTTGGCTCCATTAATACTCACCTCAATTGTAAAATGGTGAAAGTGATAGTACCCTTTATAATGTAGCATAACATAGCAAGAATTATATGATGTAGATGTATGTAAATTGTCTAGCACAATGCCTGGCACAGGACAAAAATTTAATAAATGTTTGAAGCTATACTTTTGCTGGTATTCTTAAATTGGGAAGTAGGATCTAAGATTTTGAACCACAAGTAATGTATCAGCTGATATGAAGACAAGCCTGTAATAAATTACAAGATAATCTAGGCACTATAAGGAAGTTAGTGAGATAGAAGTCCTAAGGGGGAGCTAATTAATTCTGCCTGGGAAGTAGAGTATCAAAGTTTGTGCAGATACCACCTCTAAGGACATTTTTCTTATACTGAAACTTAAAAAATGAAAAAGATTTAGATATATGGTTTAATGTTACAAAATTTTGTTGTATTTAAAGTGCTTCTCAAAATGTCCCAGCCTACATTATCCTTTGTCCCTTCCATTTAATTCCAAGTTTTATCAGTCCTCTAATCCTTCAAGGCTCTGCTCAAATGTCTAATATTCTTTGATTCCTTCTCTAATGAGTGAATAAATTAAATGTTACTTGAAAGTACGTTTGTATGGTGAGGCCTGAAAATAATTTTCCTTATGCAGAAATTTATTTTGGCATGGGAAGTGCTATAATAGAATATAACCTGTATTAACATGAGTGCCATCAATCATTCTCAGAGATGAGTATGATAAACATTTCCATTTTTGATCCAATTAAAGCTAGCGGAGCTAGAAAAAACCATATGGACTCTTTTCTTTTTTAAAGTAGTGTAAATTTTCATGGGATAACTACTCAGCTGATTCAGAGACAATAATATGCCAGTAGAGTTTGGATATAATCTGCTGATATAACATAAAGGTCTTAGAACAATAAACGAGACCCATCTTACAGGGAACTGATGGCATCAGGATAATTAGATCCATCAGTACACTTAGTAACAACCAATTGAAAGAAAACCACAAAGTAGCAAGCTAGAGGCACACTGCTTGTCCCCTTTTGCTAAATAGCTCCAACTAGATAATATTCAGTGATAATGAAAATAATCAGTAAAATTTACTGCATAAATAACCAAGGCAAATTATACCTATAATAATTCCAGAATTACAAAACCCAAGAGGCAGTACACAACATACAGCCAAATTTCTATCTTCCACAAAGTGTTGCCCAAATCCTAGTACTAAGAATCTAAATATTGGTGAGAGCAGAGACAAGGCCATCATTCAGGTATAAAATGATAAATATATACCCAAAGGGTTGTAGCAAAATGCTAGAGAGAAACTAACATTGGAGAATCTGCAGTATCTAATGTCCAACCGCAGATAGGAAGATGTGAAAAGGGGATGGAGAATGAGGCACACGTTAAAGTAGCCCTGAAAATGCAAATTTTCATTTTTGCAATGAAAATTAGTAGTAAGTGGATAGAAATAGGTTGAATTTTAAAGAAACCACAAACAGATTATCTAGTATGTACATTTGAATGATTGACACGTCTTTTTTTTTTTTTTGCCACCCATCCAGGATTTAAAATAATGGTTTTCTTCAGAGACAGGGTCTTGCCCTGTCATCTTGGAAGTGGTGAGAATATTTTTATCACATTGCAGCCTCAAGCTCCGGGGCTTAAGCGATCCTCCTATCTCAGTCTCCAGAGGAGCTAGAACTACAGGTGTGCACCACCTTCCCTGGCTAATAAGATAATCTTTAATTAGTTATATAGATTTCACATGGAAATCCAGACTTCTCTCTTTGTTTTAAAATTAGAACCCTGGGGACACTCCATGTGCAGCTATTTGTAACTTTCTGTCCCTCACTTCCAAGTCTTCATGCAATGATCATCTCGTTTGTGATCTTTTCCTTATTACTCATTCAAAAATTGCACCCCACGTGCTCCTATTGCCCTTCTCTGTTTTGCTTTTCTTTACAGCACTTATGGCCTTTAGTGTGGTATTTAATTTAGTTATTTTTGAAAGTAAAAGCACCCTATGGGCTTGAATTTTTATTGATTTTATTCATCATCTACTTATTTTTCTCCATTTCGTTCAGGGTCTAAAAATGTGACTATATCACATACTCAATAACTCTTTTTTTTTTAAACAGAGTTTCACTCTTGTCACCCAGGCTGGAGTGCAAAGGCAATATCTTAGCTCACTGCAACCTCTGCATTCCTGGTTCAAGCGATTCTCCTGCCTCAGCCTCTTTGAATAGCTGAAATTACAAGCACCTTCCACCACGCCCAGTTAATTTTTGTATTTTCAGTAGAGATGGAGTTTCGCCATGTTGGAGAAACTGATTGGTCAGGCTGGTCTCTAACTCCTGACCTCAGGTGATCCACCTGCCTCGGCCTCCCAAAGTGCTGGGATTACAGGAGTGAGTCACCGTGCCTGACCAATAAGTCTTTATTAAATGAACAAAACTGAGTCTATATTTCTGCGTATAATAATTAGCACATGCTCAAGAGAAGCTGTCTTCATTGGATAAGTCCCACAGTTTCCAACAAACCATTAATCCCCCCAATCTTCCCACTTTAGCCCTCTCTTCCTCAGTACATAGTTTTCAAACATGAGCCTCATCCTAATCACACAGAAATCCTATCAGAATAAATGGATATGTAAAATATTTTTTAAATTATAATTTGCGAGACCTCGTGTAAATGCTTTTAGAGACATCAGTATCTATTTTACAAAAGTAGAAATCTGAGGTTCTGAAGGGTAAAGTTTGTTGCCTAAACAAGGAGACTGAATTTAAACCCTGATTTACCTAAACTAAAACTGTGCTCTTAACCCTATGAGACTTTCAACCTAGTAAGACACAACATGAATATCATTATGACAAAAGATACATCAAAAATCATTTATAAAACCAAGACTTTATTCATCCTAAATCTAAGGAAAACAAAGATATCTGCACTAGGAAAGAAAAAATAAGTATTTCAATAGGTTATTTAAATATCCCTTATTACAATAAGAAATGATGTTTGAGCTGAAGGATGAAACAAAGAACCTGAACTTGGTCTTTGGGGAATATGTAGTCAGTAGAACGACTACAGATTCTTCTAGTAAATAATAAATCCTCAGACCAGTCCCAGTTCCATGCAGTGCAATTGCAGAGACCTGGCAGAATCCGTGGTTCTGAACCCCTCCATGGGAAGAGATGACAGTCGTGTGATTTGATTGCCAGTCCTGATCTTACAGGTGCTCTTGACAGATAGATAAACGGAGAATTTGACATATTTTGCAACTCTATTTACTCTTCATGAGTTATGTGACTTCAGACACATATCACTTTTTATTTCTTTTTGAACATAAGCTCAGCTATGGGAAGATTGCATTTCCTTCTGCATCTCATCAGTGGTGAAGAAAAACAGGGGCAATAACACTCCCTACAGTCTTCAACTATAAATCCACAGATTACATCCCCTTCACTCCACAAACCCCTAATAGTACTTTCATCTTCTGTTCATACTTGCTTTTCAAAACCCAGCCCCAGATAACATAGCTCTAATCGTCCAAAGGGAAATGTTGAGCTATCACTGCTTTCAACCAAGACTGGCCTTGGAGAGTATAGACCAAAAAACAAAATAAAACCAGGTACCCCAAGATCATTCAGTTGTATTTATGCCATCTTTATAAAGTGAATGTTCATTACAGCACTATTCACAATAGCAAAGACATGGAATCAACCCAAATACCTATCAATGGTAGACTGGATAGAGAAAATGTGGCACATAATACACCATGGCATACTTTTTTTTTTCTTTTTTGAGACAAGGTCTTGCTTTGTCACCCAGGTTGGAGTACAGTGGCACTATCTCTGCTCACTGCAACCTCTGTCTCCTGAGTTCAAGCAATTCTCCTGCCTTAGCTTCCTGAGTAGTTGGGATCACAGCTATATGCCACCATGCCCTGATAATTCTTGTATTTTTAGTGGAGACAAAGTTTCGCCATGTTAGCCAGGCGGGTCTCAAACTTCTGACCTCAGGTTATCCACCCGCCTCAGCCTCCCAAAGTGCTGGGATTACAGGCATGAGCCACCGCCTCCAGCCTACACCATGGCATACTACGCAGTTATAAAAAAGAACAAGATCATGTCCTTTGCAGGAACGTGGATGGAGCTGGAGGCCATTATTCCTAGCAAACTAACACAAGAACAGAATACCAAATACCACAGGCTCTCACTTGTGAGTGGGAGCTAAATGGTGAGAATGCACGGACACAGAGAGGGGAACAACACACACTGTTTCGGGGCCTACCAGAGGATGGAAGGCGGAAGGAGAGAGGAGATCAGGAAAAATAACTAATAGGTAGTGGGTTTAATACCTGGATGACAAAATTATAGAGCAGATCCCTGTAACAGGAGTTTACCTGTATAACAAACCCGCACATGTACCCTTGAACTTAAAATAAAAGTTAAAATAATAATAATAAACAATAAAAGAAAGAAAGGTGGACTCAATTGCATTCAAATATATTAAGTTGATATTCCAGGAAGTTGGCCGTCCCTCAGACTCCCCAGTTTCCTTCCTCTCCATTTTCTTCCTCAACGTGCACCGAGGTAAGAGCTGGTTTCCCTCTGTTGCCTGAGTTCTAGACCTCAAAATCCCGTTTGAGTCCTATTCCCCTCTTATATGATAGAAATATTCACATGTCTGTATCTCCCCTTACATGCATAATGTCTATGTGGAAGGAAAGAAAGACCTAGCCTCATTGGCTACCTCTAGTCCTGCTTTTATTGTTGGTTAACTGGTTGGAAGAAATGTTACGGGTTTTTTTTATTCTGTTTCTGATTATTATTTTTTTCAAATGTCTCTTAAATACCATGATGGGGTATGTTGGCAGCCTAGAGAGTTATACGAGTCTGGTGAGATACACAAAATTTGGAGGTGGCCCCTTTGTTATTAGGCAGGTCCTGGCAGGAAACGCCCCAGGTCTCGGCCAGAGGAAGGCTGGCAGGACAGAACCTGCAAGTCCTGACGGCACAGCTAGAAACGATGTGCACAATATGATGCTTTGTGTGAACAAGTGGCACACTGTGATGCTATAAGGACACCAAGGCACTTTAAAATGGAATTTGGAAACATTTGTACTTCTTTTTGTGACCACTCAAGTTTATAAATAACCCATGAAATCCCAAGTAGCTTGATTTTACCATGACAAATAAAAAGGCAGGGAAGGTGATAATTTTCTATGATCTCTTAATCAGAAAGATCAACTACTTGGTTGGGTCTAACCAAAGCTTGCCAAATTTAGGTCAAATGCAAAATGTCTTTATCTTCTGAGAACACTAAACTATGATACAAACCATCCAGAGGCTAAATAAGAGAAAATCAGAAGCTGGTATCCATAGCATTAATATGAGACATATTTAAACATGTTCTTTACTATTGATGGTATAGAAGCTTCATTAGTTCATTAATTGATGAAGGAGATGATTGATTTTGATATACACCTTTTTCTCACAATACATTTTTTAAAAGATGGCTTTTCCCACAGAAATATTTTTACATGCAGTCTAAGTAGGTCTCCTCCTGAAAATTTTCCTACATTCTGAAGTCTCTATGCCCTTAGTGTGGTTTGAAGATGGCTGCCGAGCTCAGAATTGTTTTTCGCCCCTCTCTCAGCTGCACTGCATACTGAGATCATAAGGTGCACTCATTGGGAAGGAAAAGTAAATACTGGGTTGCACTAACTGAGGTCATAGTTTCTCCATGTCTAGACACTACTAGTAACCGGTGCCTTCTGTACCTGGTGTGCTTTCCATGGATTCATAAGTGTGTGAATTGCTTTGTATTAGATTACATAAAATGTACTGCACTTTCAGACAGGTTTTTACATTGTATTTTAGATCTTTCTGATAAGTCTCTGCTCAAAGTACTTTTTTTCTCCACCTAGAACAAATGACTCTACATAATGAATTGGTAGACAATATGATGACTATTTTCCATATTTTCAAACTCAACAGACAAATGTTTTTAATTTTTTGTAAGCTAGCTATACTTTTACTTCTGTGGTGCTGTATCTTTCTTCAACCACTACAAGTTTAAATAAAAGAGAGAGAAGAAAATGAAGTATCAACTAAAAATAAGATGAGAAAACATTGCTTTTTGTAGAACAAAATGAATGGAAATTATTTTTTCTTTTTACGCTTTTTTTTCTGCTTGTATATTTATTTGCTTTGGTTGTTTTATTGCCCTACTATGTCACAATATATAAGAAAAGCGAAGGATGACAAAAGGCACACTCAAACACATATGTTTTTAAAGATAGTCCAGGGAAATAAGTCTTTATGAATAGGCCTGAATAATGCTATAGGTTGCATGACTTTCAAATTCTTACATAGTTACCTTCTGAAATTCACCAAATAATTATAAAGGCAGATCTATATATGCACTTCTGCAAACAACAAATAATATATTACTTGTTATACCAATGCCCAAATAACATTTGGATGTGTGTGTGTGTGTGTGTGTCTCTGTGTGTGTGTGTGTGTGTGTGTGTGTGTGTGTGTGTATAACATACAAATGTATGTTCTAATAAATACCAGTAAATATCTTGTGAGGCTCTGTAAATATTTCAGGATATAATGAATTTTTTTCACCTTCTATTCTTAGCATAGAATATCTAATAATTTCTGAGTTTTCCATAGATTCACATTATATTATTTAGAGAAACACATCATAATGTATTTCCAAATATGACTTCTAGTGATGTTTCAGTAATTTGCATTTTTTAATTGAAGGTAAGATACTAGAAGCCTATAACAAAACCTGAAAATAAAATAAGAACTCTCTTTACAGTTGTTGTCAAAACGTTTTAAGTTTCACTGATTTGTTTGAAGCTAGTTGTTCTCTGTAGAAATGTCTTACCAATGATTCTACCTTGTCAGTTTCACTTTGGTGAAAAGAAAAGCTGCCTTCATGACTCCAGAATAATAATAATAGTAGTAGTAAAAATAATAGTCGCAGCAAACTTTAATATTATTTTATTAACCAGACATTAATACAGGAGATTACTACCCTTGCCTAAGTTTCAGGAGGGCCAAACTCTAACAGTAAAAGTGCTGCAATCTGGCTTTCTTGTTGATTTATACAGTGATTTTTGCTACCTTGAGAGAGTGGGGAGATGTTGAGAATCCATATGTTGTTTCATTCACTCCTTTCAAATGCTTTTCCTTCTTGGTAGAAGTCTATTCCCACTTTCTCTGCTTGGCCTTTCAGTTTGTCCCCTTATGAAGCCTTCGCATATCCAATTTCTGTTAAATAATCTAGGGTTTCCTATAATATTTTGCACTTATCTCTGTTGTAATACTGGTCACGTTTCATTATACTAAGTTATTTCTTGGTGTCTTTCCTTTGCTATGAGTTTCCTAAAAGCAGAGACCTCCAGAGCCTTGTCCAAATAGTCAATAAATATGAATTAATTCACCATTTAATATTTATCTAATCAATGTTTGTTAAATTTGTTTGCATTTTGAAAGACAATTAAGTTTTACAAAAAAAGATTAAAGTTAGAATAGAAGGTTGAATTTTAAGCATGACACTGGAATGAAAATATCAGTGTAAGAATTAGGGAAAAATTCTATTTGTCTCAGCAATTGAATTTGTTCTTAAGAAATGACCAGTTTTTATTGAGCTAATACTTTGATTAACTGCATAAGGTAAGAGAAAGAAACCTCAAAGAGCAAGCTTGAGAAATAGAAGACAGTCACTTATTGAGTTTTAAGTCACTAAGCTCAGTTACATGTAGAGCTTTTTTGTCCTAATTCAGATTAGGCATGCATACTTAGAGCAAGCACTGAGTTGTTTCAGGAAATAGGATTTCAGAGACTGTAAAGAAAAAAAAAAAAACATGGAAAGATGACAGGAAAAGAAAATAAGACTTTGACATAAATAAAGGGAATTTGAGGAGAACAGAGATGCTTACTGAAAATTCAGTAGTTATTAAGTATTCATTATTTATTATTGCCGTGGAAGGTATCTTGTAATGCCTTTTCTTTTCTTCCTCATGAAATCTTTGGCAAAATCTATATGACTCATGAGTATATCTTGGAGAATGCTATGAAATCGTAAATAAGTTTTCAAGATTGGTATCGGACAAGAACACATCATATCTGGGTTTATACTGGTCAAATTAAGAAGCATGTTTGGGGATAATGTGAAAGTACAGTAATGCTTTAAATGCTAACAAATAGGAAAAATAACAAAGAATAACATTAGCAGGTTTAATTGTAAGAAATTTAAGTTTTTACACCGCAGAAAAAAAACATACAAAATAAAATAATCACAAAGAACATATCTGTAGAAAGGTTAATTCATGTGTAAGAGCTCATAAAAATTCATAAGAAAACATGAAGACACTAATATGGTGAAAAGATGAAAAGACAGTTGATCATTAGTAAACAAACATATGGGAAAATGCTCACAGTCATTAAAAGAAAGTAAAATTAAAAGATTTTACCTTCTTTCTGGTTATTAAAAGAAGGTAAAATTTTTAAATGTTACCCTTGTATATTATTAAATTAGTAAAGTTTTAATGTTATAACCCCACATGAAAGTAGTTTTTGCAAAGTAGTATAAATTTATTCTTTGCTATTGGTGGTTTAAATTGAATAAGTCTTTCAGGGGAAAAAAAAAATGTTACCTTGTGTTTTAAAAGCCATAACTATGGGCCGGGCGCAGTGGCTCAAGCCTGTAATCCCAGCACTTTGGGAGGCCGAGACGGGCGGATCACGAGGTCAGGAGATCCAGACCATCCTGGCTAATACGGTGAAACCCCGTCTCTACTAAAAAATACAGAAAACTAGCCAGGCGAGGTGGTGGGCGCCTGTAGTCCCAGCTACTCCGGAGGCTGAGGCAGGAGAATGGCGTAAACCCGGGAGGCAGAGCTTGCAGTGAGCTGAGATCTGGCCACTGCACTCCAGCCTGGGCGACAGAGCCAGACTCCGTCTAAAAAAAAAAAAAAGCCGTAACTATGTCCACAGTCTTTAAACCAGTATTTCTGGAATTTATGCCAAGGAAATAATCCAAAAAGCAGAAAATACCATATTGATGAAGTTCATCAATGGAGTTTTTAAAACTAGATCCTTTATTTTTCTTCTATCAGAAAATAATCAAGATCATCATTTCTTTTTATTATGCATAATTTGGCTTGAAAATAGAGTGAACAAGTACTATACCATTGAAATGTAGTTTGTAACACTGCTTTGATTTGAGTTGTCAAGATGTTGAAAAATATACTAATTGCTATTTCTTGAACTTAATTTATATATAGTATTAACTTTTAAACTGAAATGAGATTGGATTTTTGGTATAATATTGGCACTTACTTTGGATCTCCAAATAAGATAAAAGATAGAAGAGACTTACATTTCAATAATCTCTTTTTTATTATCAAAGGATAACATGTACTCATGGTAGTAAATTGAGAAAATAGCAAAGTGTATGAAGGAAAAATAAAATCCTGTTTCTCATCACCCAAAGATAACACTGTTAATATTTGACCTGTATTTATATTGTTTTCATAAACGAAAATGGAATAATAACGTGCATACTGTTTTGTAAACCTCTTTTGCCTTTTATAGCATGATACACTTTTGCATTTTATTAAATATTTTAATCTCATCCTAATTTGTAATCCTGTGTTGTATTTAAATCTGTCTTATTTAATTCAATATAGAGTGTTAAATCAGATCTGTTTCTCTGAAACGAATGCCAAAAAAGAAAAGTCATACAAATATCTCATAAAGAAAGAAAAATAATAATACCAAAATGTGTTTTGAGAAATAATATTTCTTTCCACTGAATTCCTTATCTGTCTGCTTTATGGAGAAAATGTCAAATGTTTTTGTTTTATTTTTATTTTTATCGTAGCTCAAAAGTCAATATTCTGCCATCAAATGTGGGCTTACATGTGAGGAATAAGAAAGGAACTTAACTAGGAAGCACTGAGCTTAGGGAATTGAATTTGCATCTAATTCACTAAGCATACAGTTTACATGACCTTTAGAAAAAAGAATTAAACCAGTTTTTCACTAGCTCTGGGCAATCCATGTTAAAGAGGTGATTGAATCAAGAATCTAAAATACTCTTTACAAGATAGCCAGGCTAACAGAAGACTACATTAAGGCAAATATATTTCACTATTAAATTCATAGTGATGTTAACCTGGGATGTTGACCCTAGGAAGAAACTAGTGGTGTGAGTTTTAATTCTAGCTGAGTTGTTACATGATCCATATTTTACTAAGCACCAAAACAATTATTTTTTTTTCCCTGAAAAAATTTTTTCTTTCCCTGAAAATTCAAATGCAATATTTTAAAATTGTATTTGAGGGCATGCAGAATTTCTCTTGGCAATATTCTGAATCAATTCCAGATCTATGATTAATGATAATATCTAGCATAAAATCAATGCAAAGTCAGGAAGCAATAGCTAGTGGCCAGCTCCATTATTAAATGTCTGCGACCAAAAGCAAGTAACTTAAGCTTTCTAGGACGTACTTACTTTTATGGCTGGTAAATAAAGATATTGCATTATGTAATCTCTGTGATCCCATGCAGCTCTAATGCCTTGGAGTACTAGCCCCTATAATTCATTTTTTTTTTCTGAAAAGTATCAATTTATTACTAGCATGTTGCAAAGGACCTGCTGTACATTGTGGCCGCAAGAATGGAATCTATTTTGTTCTCAGGCTTCTATATTAACCCTGAGGAACATATCACTAAATATTTAATGAATGAAATGAATAAATGCATTAGTAAACTGCTATCCTTCTATCTGTCTATCTATCTGGCAAGGAGAGGATTGAATTATTGTGTCAATACAGTGTCATCTATTGCTGAAGTTGCACAAGGCATGGCTACATTGGGCTGGCCTACAGTTCCATCTTCTTTACTATATATTTAACCACCAAGCTTGTATATACAAAAGATTCTAACTTTAACTTTAAAGAAAAGGCAGCAAGAAAAGGACGAATTGAAGACCAAACAGATTAGAAGGCAGCAAAATACACCAGTTGTTAAAAAGTATTCAAGAATTTTTCTCTTTAAAAAATCCTACCTTAATTTCCTTAGTTGTGTAACTAAGCATTTCTTTTCCTTGAGAATAGTAGGAAGAGCTAGGAAATATAATTGGTGGGAAGGGAAGAATCATCAATTTGAAAAAATTCAGAGAAAAAAGGCAATTAACAAGTTCCAGGGATTTCAGCAAAATGATTAAAATAATTTTATGTAGCCTAACTGAGCAGAGACTGAGGAGCGTAACAGTACCCATTAAGCAGTATCTGAGGATTTAACGATGTTTTTGTTACATAAAGGTTCAATTCAGTGCATTTAAGTAAGAATCGGTGCAGCCAAGGCTTAGCAAAAAGGGTGGAACACCTTATGGAAAACAAATTAAATATAAATAATAACTTCGTGATTAAGGGTTAATTTATATGCTTATGGAAAAAGTAGACTGAGAAAGAATAGACTCTTTTTTGGACCAAAGGAAATACTCAAATGAATGCTGAGGAAATTGAATAGAATTTTCTTTCAGTTAACGTTTCTTTGGAAGCAAGCAAGAGAAACCAACTCTGACTAGATTTCTAATAAACTTTTCAAAAACTATTTATTTACTATCAAATACATGCAAGAATTACTCCAAGCTTTGGGACTACAAAAGTAAATAAAACTGAGTGTTACCCTCACAGAGATTACACTCGAAGAGGGAGAGGGGAAGAGAGAGACAATTAACCATAGTTTCACCATATGTCAGAGGATGACCAGTGTATGAACTTAAGCAGGATAGGAAAGAGAATGGCTGGAGTAGAGATTATTTTATGTAGAAGTTCAGGAAGATTAGTATTATTATTATTATTATTAGAGATGAAATTTTGCTCTTGCTACCCAGGTTGGAGTGTAGCGGCACTATTTCGGTTCACTGCAACCTCTACCTCCCAGGTTCAAGCAATTCTCCCGCCTCAGCCTCCTGAGTAGCTGGGATTACAGGCATGTGCCACCATGCCCAATTAATTTTTTTGTATTTTTATTAGAGACGGGGTTTCTCCATTTAGGTCAGGAGAACTCCCAACCTCAGGTAATCCTCCTGCCTTGGCCTCTCAAAGTGCTGGGATTACAGGCATGAGCCACTGTGTCCAGCCAAGTAAAATTATTTTTAATAAGATGACATTTCAAAATTTGTGATAAGATGACATTTGAGCAGAGAGCTGAATGAAATGAGAAAGCAAGATCTCTATGGATCTCTGTGGGAAGAGCATCCCAAGAAGAGGAAAAAGCAAGTGCAAAGATCTCGAGGTAGGAGTATTTTGGACATATTCAAGGATGAACAAGATCAGCAGGGAGGATGTAGAATGTGCCAGACAGATCAAAGTAGAAGAGAAGTTCAGAAAGATAGCAGAGGGCAGATCATATCTGTCATGTAGGTCAAGATAAGAATTACGGATTTTCCTCTGAGTGAAGTGAAAAACTACTGAAGACTTTAAACAGAAAAGTAGCATTATATTTGAAGGGAATCTTTTTAATTGCTGTAGAGAGATGAAATTGTATAACGGCAAGGGCCAAAGAAGGAAATGAGTTAGATTACTGAGGAGCTCACCTGGGAGATGGTGGTAACTTAAAGTACAGTGGTAAGAATGGGGTTAGAGAAGTGGTTGAAATATGTGTAATGTTTGAAAGGGAATGCCAAAATGATTTGTTAATAGATTTGGATGTGGATGTGGAGGCAAAAGGGAAGAGAAATGTAACACCTATGATAACTGCTAAAATGTAAGTACTGCAAAGGAAAAGATCTTCACCTATCTTGTTCACTGAAGTGTTCTAAGCACTTAGAACAGTGCCTGAAACAGCAAATACTCAATACATACGTGTCAGATGTATAATTCTTGGTCTGAGATATTTGGAAAAATGAATTTGTCACTTACTGAAATGGAGAATGCTGTGGTAGGAGCAGGCTGGAGATGAGAATCAGGGATTCAGTTTTGCATATATTAAGTGGTGAGATTAATTAAACATCCAAACAAAAATGTAGAATAGGTAGTTGAACATACAAGTAAGGAGTTAAGGGGATGGGCAGGACTGGAGAAATTAATTTGAATGTTTGGGTATTTGAATCCATAGAAATGGATGAGATGACCTGGTGGTAACTGATCGTAAATGAAGGAGAAAATATACCTACCAATGGAGTACTGAGATATTCTAACCTTTAGAGTTTTAAGAGACAAAAATGATCTAGCAAATGGTCCAAGAAATAAGGACCATGAAATAGAGAACAATGAAAGGTGAAAATGCTAGAAGCCAAGTGAAAAAATAATTTCAAAAAGGAAGAGTCAATTAGCACTGTGGATTGTTGCAGGTAGATAAATTCAGATGAGGACTGATAACCACTGGATTTATCATTATGACCCTGAGAAGAATTACTTGGGTTTTGACAAAAGTTGGAGTAGATTCAATGAAACACAAAAAAATAAAATAAAATAAAAAAGCTTGGGATGTGAAAGTGAGCTTAGTCAACTCTTTCAAGTAGTTTTACTTCTAAAAGAGACTAAACAAATAGAGAGAGATGAAGAGTTAAGAGAGGGTTTTACAAGATGGGAAATATTATAACATGTTTATATGTATGTTGGTAACCTAGCAGAGAAGGAAAAAACAAGACATTACATGTAGGAAAATTGCAGGAACAAAATCTTTCAGAAGTCCCAAACTGATGAAATTCAAGGAATAAAGGGTGGGATTGGCTTTAGACAGGAGCACAGAGAGTTGAAAAGGGAGGCATAATTTATAGATAAGAATGCAGATATATTTGGATTTTTTTCCTTAGAGAATCATGTGGATATTTGGAATAATTCTTTACGAAATAAGAATTCATCAGCTTATACATTAGCCAATAATGAAAAGTCCCTTGGCTAATAATGAAAAGTAGAGAGAAGTTATTGTGAGCTGGAAGAAAGAGAAGGAGTGAAATAGCCTTCTGTATGGATAGAAGAGTGATTGGCTTAGAAAAATGTATACTAGGATTTCAAGTAACATTGGGAAACACTTAATATGATGAGGCTCAAGAATTCTACAATCTAAGATCATAAATTTAAAGTAAGAATTATCAGTGTAATTGTCTTGTTTTCCCAGCCATGTTCTGCAGCTTGGGTGCAAGAACCAGGTAGGAGGATGGTTAGATTTAATCAGGGTCGGGAGATTTTCCTGGAAATTTTGACCAGAGGGAGAAAAGCTCAAGAAGTTGAAGGTATGACAGCAGAGCCATGATAATATGGAACCAGAAGAACTCAGCCGTATAAGAAGGATCGTGAGGTCATGAGAGAGGCATGAAAGACAATGAAAACGTCACAGAATCAATGGATCAGAAAGGTCCCGTGGAGTTGTTGGAATTAAGGTACAAGTGGGGTGCACTAAATTTAAAAAGGATGGTAGTCAGAGAATGGATTGCTTAGACTTGAAATGACAGGGTTCTGGTCGGGCACGGTGGCTCACGCCTGTAGTAATCTCAGCACTTTGGGAGGCCTAGGCGGGCAGATCACAAGGTCAGGAGATCGAGACCATCCTGGCTAACACGGTGAAACCCCATCTCTACTAAAAATATAAAAAATTCGCCGGGCGTGGTGGCGGGCGCCTGTAGTCCCAGTTGCTCGGGAGGCTGAGGCAGGAGAATGGCGTGAACCAGGGAGGCGGAGCTTGCAGTGAGCCCAGATGGTGCCACTGCACTTCAGCCTGGGCGACAGAGTGAGACTCCGTCTCGGAAGAAAAGAAAGAAAGAAAGGAAGGAAGGAAGGGAGGGAGGGAGGGAGGGAGGGAGGAAGGAAGGAAGGAAGGAAGGAAGGAAGGAAGGAAGGAAGGAAGG
>NC_045440.1:119218937-119228842 GCF_002776525.5 Piliocolobus tephrosceles | reverse complement strand
AGGAAGGAAGGAAGGAAGGAAGGAAGGAAGGAAGGAAGGAAGGAAGGAAGGAAGGAAGGACGGACAGGGTTCAGCAGCTATAATCACCATGCAAATGGGTAGTTGACCTGGGATGGAAAAGAACATTACATAATCTAAAAGATCTGGTGGTAAAATGATACCCAGATTGCCATTGAAATCACAATAACTATGCCAGGAGTAAAAGTGCACAGAGATTAAGATAGTAAAATATTCAAGTAACGAGGAAAATAAAAAGAGATTTAATGAAAGAACACGCTGTAGCTCATCCATTAAAGGAAGAGTTAAATAGCCAAGACTTGAGAAGGGAAGGATCTGAGCAACAGGAATCTGAGGACCTTCTTTCTAAGATTTTGCCATCAACTGTCTCAGTTACTATCACCTTTCACTTCTGGTTATCCCTGCTAAACAAGAAAATACTAGGGAGAGCCTATGCTTGATCAGCTTGGTTAAGGAATCAGTATCTTTGGTCAAAAACAATGTACTAGGCCGTCTCCTTGGAAAACAAATGTGGGGATCTGATGTCAAAAGAAGTTTAAGAATTAATGTTGGAGCCAGGTGCGGTGGCTCAGGCCTGTAATCCCAGCACTTTGGAATGCCGAGGCAGGTCACAAGGTCAAGAGACAGAGACCATCCTGGCTAACACGGTGAAACCCCATCTCTACTAAAAATACAAAAATAATCCGGGCGTGGTTGCCGGCGCCTTGTAGTTCCAGCTACTCAGGAGGCTGAGGCAGGAGAATGGTGTGAACCCGGGAGGCTGAGCTGACAGTGAGCCTAGACCGCCACTGCACTCCAGCCTGGGCGACAGAGCGAGACTTTGTCTCAAAAAAAACAAAAAAAACAAAACAAAAAAGAATTAATGTTGGAGTGACATACAGAATATCCACTGCAGAGGATACCACCCAGTATGAGACGAACTACAGATGCAAAATGCCCCCATTGAGGCAAAATAATTCTTAAGTGCCAGAAAAAGGTTCAACAGTTGCTGGGAACTTTGAGAGCTTCTGGAATAAAATCGGAAGACAAACATCTGATTATACTGTCAACTGCAGCCTTGCCAAGGAAGACTGGTACTATTACTCTTGGAATATTTGAAAGGTTTCTTATTCATGTTATTTTTGACATCACTGCATTCATTTGTTTGCAGTATTTACCTATAGAAGAAAATTCTTAAAACCAAACCAAACAGCCAACCAAAATGACACTTTTAACTTTGAAAAACAAACAAATAAAAAACACTCATTTATTGTTCTCCCTTTACGTTCCTGGTACTAAGTAGGAAATGAAGGGGGAAGCCAGGTAGCTGTCATCTCACCCCTCAAGTAACCTTGGAGGAGAACATAAAGGGCAACAATTGGTTCTGGCAGATACATATATACATATATGTGTGTACATATACTTATTATTTTAAAAAAGCACAAGCGTTTATGGAGTAAAAAGTTAAAAACTTATTATTCACACCTTCAGATCTTTAACATTTCACTCTTTTCATCACTTCCATTCTGTCAAATCCTTTACGCCTATTAATTTATACCATTTTAAAATGTCAGCCATTCAAATGTATCACCTTCCTCCCCTGAATCAGGCCTATTTCACCTCAAGATCATAAAAATAGCCTTTAATGTATTCTTTCAGATTTCCAGTTTTGTTTCATTATTATTATTATTTGTTTGGCTATTTAATTTATTGTTGCATATGCTATACAGTAAGTTAAAGCTAAGTCTACTTAACTTTCTGTTTCTAAGAAAAAATCAAATTGTCCCGACAAAAGTTCCCATCTTTTCTCCACTAACTTAAAATAGTGTCTTTAGCATATGTTGGACAGCTGCTCTTATATCTGGCTAGCATCACATCCAACTATCTTCTACTATATATAGTTCCATCTTCTTTGAAAGGGAATTATCAATCCTTTCTTCCATGCATTTCTCATAGGGTTGTCAATAATATAATCTGATCCCCTGGGGAAAGAGGAATGATCAAATCACCAGAGGAAGGTCGGTCTAATTACGTCTGTCTGAAATTTGAATCATAAAAGCTCATACACCATGACAAAAGACAGCTAGAACTGAATCTCTCATTGGCTGCATCTCAAGATAACCCATGAGCTATGTTTGTTTCCTTTTTTAAATACTGAAAACCTCAGAAGTTCTCTGGCCTTTATTGGAACCTATTTGTTTAGAACAGCCTCCATTTTGTGAGCTACTCAAAAAATTTCTGAATTAATCAGTGTTCATTGTTGCTGCTTGCAACTAGGAACTCTAACTTATACACTCATATGCTAATCCCTACCTACATGAGTCATATTTTGTATTCTTCAGTCTCTTCCTTACATTCTTTCATCTACTCCAAAATGGATTTTATGAAACTTGCATTACTATAATAACAGTGAGATTTCATATCAGAAAAGCTAATTCCCCTTTCCTTCTTTTTAAATTTTCTTCCAAAATTTCTGCATCATCTTCTAGATAAACTTAAAGTTCTTTAAAAAAATCCTATTGAGAATTTCATAGAATTTCAAATAATTTATAATTTTGGAAGAACCTATATATTTACATAATTAAGTCTCATCATTTATAAATATGGATTGTTTGCCTTTTGATATATTTAGATCTTTTTTCGTGTTCTTTATTAAAGTTTCCTTATTTTCAAGTTGGACTTCCATGTTCCTTCTTAAGTTTAGTCCCTAATATTTTGGAATTCTTGCTGCTTTTGTAAATGGGATATTCTTCACAACCTGGCACACAATCAGCATTGTTTTCAAAAGGAGAGAGAAGTTGGCTGAGTCTCTGGAGACTCTTGGAATGAAGAGAAAGTAAGCATGGAGCGGAGTGCTGTCTGGGACATGAGAAAGAGACCTAAAGCTGAATGGAAGAAGGACCTCTTGAAGTTTCTTGCTAGCATTTATTGTATTGCATAGTTTGTATTCTCTTCTCATTGCCCATAAACTGAGTTATTAAGACTAAAAGTCCAAACTTCTAGATACATATATTGTCATATATTAAATGCTGAAATCTATAATAAAAATTTAGTGAAGACAGATTGTACTGTAATTCTTGAATGTATTGCAATCCTGTTGCTATAATTTTGCAGATTTACTACTCAAAGGATGACTGAAGATATTATCTTTGAGTAATGAAGTGTTATGTGACTTGGGTGTTTTTAGAAATGGTTTTTCTCCCACCCAGTTAGGTCATTTGGAGCATTCCAGCTAATGGCTGCCAAAATGGGGTCATGTGAGAAAACAGTCATTAAACTTTACATCAGAGGCTTCCATCTATGGCTATGTTTCCAAATGATACATTTCTCTTCGAAATTGCCTTTTATCTTGGTGCAAAAGTCTTAAACTGTGTGCTGCTTTCAATAGTAATCTAATGGGCCATCTTGTCCTGATTTTACTGAAAAGTTTCCCATCTTTCTCTTCTTAACCTGAATTGAAGTTTTACATAATGTCCAGGGCATCTCTTTCTCTGTGGTAGCCATTCACCTGACCATCAGGTCTTTAAGGATAGAGATGGCAACCTTTATAGCCCCACTGCCTACCATAGTACCTGATGCTCAGAAGGCACACAGGGAGTATTTGTTGAAGTAATAGATGTATGCTTTAAAATAGAGTTTTTAGTAAGTTGTATTGTTTTTTCAGGTATTCAGCAAACATTTCTTGATGACTCACCACATGTCAAACACTATATTAGGTGCTGTAAACAGCACAGTAAGCAAGACAGACAAAGTCTTGCTTACAAGTTACAATCTAGTGAAAATAAGCAATAAGGCTCTGAACAATTACACAAGATAATTTCATAAAAAGCAAGAATGAGGGCCAAGTTCAGAGCCCCAGGCAAAAGGTAGAGGAATGTAAGAGGATGGGGACTGAGAACAGGAGACTGAGAAAGGGCCCTAGCAAGGCAGGTAGCAATCTTCATGAATGCAGCAGTGTGAAGGACTATAGGAAAGGGCTTGAGGTGAAGTGTCAGCCACCTCACATGCTACAGAGAGAAGCAAGAGAAGGAGAAGAATGGGCATTGACTGGCAAAATATAGGTCACTGCTGACCTTCACGAGGTCAGTGAAACAGTGAAGAAAATCAAAACAAACCAAAAAACCTCCACATTTGTGTTAGTTAAAGAGAAAATGGAAAGGGAAAGAAAGAGAGATAACAAATATACACAACTGTATGGAGGAGTCCTGTTGTGAAGAGTTACAGAAAAAAATGGGTACAGGCCAAAAGATACCTTAGATTAAGGGAAAGTTTGGGTTGTTTTTCTTTTTAAACTGTATAATCTAAAGGCATATTTGCAAGCCAATTAGAATGAGCCAGTTCAGAGAAAGAAATAAATAATGCAGGAGAAAAAGTGTGTTATTTCAGTAATTCCTTCCCAAATTCCTTAGGAAAACAAGATAGAAATCAAAATTTTTAATAAGAGAAGGAAAATTTATTTTAATAAGAAGTCATATGCAGAAAATTGAAACTAGATTCCTTTTTCACACCTTGCACAAAAATTAACTCAAGATGGAATAAAAACTTACATGTAAAACCCAAATCTATTTGAAAAAAGAAATCCTAGAAGAAAATCTAGGCAATACAATTCAGGACATAGGCACAGGCAAAGATTTCATGAGAAAAACGTCAAAAGCAATTGCAAAGAAAGCAAAAATTGACAACTTGGATCTAAGTAAACCAAAGAGCTTCTGCACAGCAAAAGAAACAATCATCAGGGTGAACAGACATCCTATAGGACAGGAGAAAATGTTTGCAATCTGTCCATCTTACAAAGGTCTAATATCCAGAGTCTACAAAGAACTTAGTTTACAATAACAACAACAACAACAACAACAAACCATTAAAAACTGGGCAAAGAACAAGAAAAGACACTCACCAAAAGAAGACATACATGCGGCCAATAAACATGAAGAAAATCTCATCATCACTGATCATTAGAGAAGTGCAAATCAAAACCACAATGAGATACCATTTCACATGTGTCAGAATGGTTATTACTAAAAAGTCAAAAACAATACATGCTGGTGAAGGTGAGGACAAAATGGAATGCTCATACACTGTTGGTGGGAGTGTAAATTAGTTCAACCATTGTGGAAGACAGTGTGGCAATTATTCAAAGACCTAGAGGCAAAAATACCATTTGACCCAGCAACCCCATTACTGGATATATTCCCAAAGGGATATAAATCATTCTATTGTAAAGATATGTGAGTGTGTCTGTTCACTGCAGCACTATTCACAATAGCAAAGACATGAACTCAACCTAAATGCCCATCAATGATAGACTGAATAAAGCAAATAAGGCACATATACACCATGGAATGCTATGCAGCCGTAAAATGGAAAGAGATCATGTCCTTTGCAGAGACATGGATGGAGTTGGAAGCCATTATCCTCAGAAAACTAATGCAGAAACATAAAATGAAACGCCACATTTTCTCACTTATAAGTGGGAGCTGAATGATGAGAAAACAAGGATACGTGGGGAGGAACAACATACACTGGGGCCTATCAGAGGGGTTGGTTGGGGGAGAGAGAGCATCAGGAAGAATAACTAATGGATACTGAGCTTAATACCTAGGTAATGGGTTGAGCTGTGTGGCAAAACATCACGGTGCACATTTACCTATGTAATAAACCTGCACAACCTGCACATGTACCCCTGAACTTAAAATAAAAGTTGAAGAAGAAAAAGAAGTAAGTAGAGTATGTGAGTTCCGATGCAAAAAGAATGGTGGAATCCGTAGTGGGAAGATAAGGTAGTTCCTGTCTGATTTCATCTATTCTTTTCTGTGAAATATACAATGAATCTATTACTTAAGAGTGAATCAGAAATGGGGAAATAGGGATGTTGACAAAAAACGGGAAGGATGAAATAGTCACTTCAGATTAGAAATTTGAAACCAAGTAAAGGGAACTGAAGCAATAAGATCTCTGAACAGTAATGTAATGTGTGAAGTAAGCCCAGACAGTACAGATATGTGATTTTTTCCCACAAAATTTAGCTTCCCTGTTAAAGAAATGAGAACATGGATAGTAACATTTAGCACAGAGTTAGGATTGGATTATTTTTCAGACAAGAGGAGAGTTTAAGAATCAAGCTTATTTGCAATCAGATGTGACATGCCGAGTCATAGAATTTAGTCTGGGTAAAGAGGGGATTAAGGACATGAGAAGAATGATGCAGAGTGAAAAAATAGTACAGTCCATGCACTGGGAGTATCAGTGAGGTTCAGGACTTTCTGGAGAAGGAGGACTGGGACTAGGAGTGAGATGGAAATAGTAGTGAAGGCCAGAGGTAAGATGCTTGACCTGGGGATTTTAGATTAGCTAAAATTATTGATGTCATTAAGAAAAGGGTAGAGCAACTTGAGTGGGTGGCTGAGATCACTGGAAATAAAAAGTCACTAATTAAATAGGTCATAGAGATGAGTGGGTTAGCGTGTGTGAATGCTGAAGTCACTAATTGTGGTTCCAGTGGCAGTAGTGCTGAGAGAATCAGTGAGCTAGATACTGATGAAACTAATCTGTGAATGAAGATGATGCAGGAGCCGTAAAAGGTTACACATGCTTCAAAGAAGTCCCGAGAAAAGAGGAAGGAAGGAAAATTTTGGAGGAGCAATATGGTGAATGAAAGATGTGCCTGAACATTAGGCATTGAGGGATATAAGGTGTGGGAGAAAAATCAAATTCCACTTAAAATTCAGGTGGGGAGAAGAGCATCTTCAGTGTACAACCATGTTTTAGTTAATGCAAATGGACAAAGGGAGTGCTCATAAAATAAATAAATGATTAAAGCAGTTTCTTGATGATGGGCCATGAGTTCCAGAGAGTGAAGCAAAAGAGTTCTGGGAAGGGGAGAGGGATTCCAATTAACAGCTGTACAGAGAACTATGAAATATTTTTCTTTCATTTTCTTTTCAATTTTCGCTAAAAATTAAGTTGGGGACCCTTAGATTACTATCAAATGAATACACTATAAATGGCATTTAATAATGTACATAACATCAATTTTATTTTAAAAATATTAATGCTTAAAAAATAAAAATAGTATGAAAGGTTGTAAGTTAAAAATGTAACTGCCCTCTTTTCTAAGAACTCACCCACAAATATACGCTCTTGAAGAGACAATTGTTCACAATTTTTATGTATCATTCCAGAAATATTAAGTCCAGAACCAAATACAATAATATGCACACGGTCCTATTCGTATTTGCCTTATTTTATTTAATGAGATTCTGGATAACTGATATGGTTTGGCTGTGTCCTCACCCAAATGTCATCTTGAACTGTGACTCCCACAATTCCTACGTGTCATGGGAGGAACCTGGTGGGAAGTGATTGAATCATGAGGGCAGGTCTTTCCCATAATGTTCTCATGATAGTGAATAAGGCTCATGTGATCTGATGGTTTTTAAAATGGGAGTTTCCCTGCACAAGCTCTCTCTTTTTGCCTGCTACCATTCACGTAAGATGTGACTTGCTCCTCCTTGCCTTCTGCCATGATTGCGAGGCCTCCTCAGTCACGTGGAACTGTAAGTCCAATAAACCTCTTTCTTTTGTAAATTGCATAGTTTCAGGCATATCTTTATCAGCAGTGTGAAAATGGACTAATACAATAACATTCTCTAAAATATGCACACATACACATATCTCCTTCTTGTAAAGGTGCATAGTTTTCCATTATGAGACATAGCCTACAAAAGGATATATTTAATCTTATACTGACTACTATTATTCTTGAAGACTTAGAAACACCAGAACTAATCCTGATTATGAGTATCGATCAAGTATCTTAGCAAAGACTAATAAAGAACCAGCTCAGATAAAAGAAATAAATGACCAGACTGAAGTATTGCCTTTCAGCAAGCATCTAACCTGTGTCAGTAATTTGCCAAGTTTCCCTACTGCTGTCGTATAATAAACAAGCAGAGAGTCAAAGCCTTGATCAGGGGCAGTGGTACTGCCATTCTGAAGAAAGTGCTTGCACTGATGTTATTGAAACTACATTTTTACTGAATTAACTGAGAATGGGAATGATGATCCATTTGAGAACTGTGATCATTCACTGGTCTCATCATGCCCTAGGAAATGGAATGCTATTATCCTCTCTTTGTGGTTAATTTCTATTTGTCTTATTTAGCAAAATTTATTTACTTATTTAAGTATTCATTGCAGTGAAAAGCAATAACAAAAATAAAAACAGACTTTCCACAGTGAAAGGCTCAGCATCTGGCACATTCTAGAACCAACATTTTTACAAACTAGTTTTTATAGAGGTACTCTTCAATTAATGGAAGAGATGCATTCCTGAGAAATTGATATTAAGGTGAAATCTCTCTTCCCACTGAATTTATGACAAAATGGAAAATATGTTGCCTCATAAATACATCCACTAATTTTTTTAATCTTAAAAGCAAACAACCAATTTTTGGGGGATAGTGTAAACTATTTTGCTAACGCTTGCAGCAGATTAGCTATTTCCCAGCTCTAGTGCATCTCTCCTGTTACTCTTTGAGTTCTCCTGCCTTTTTATCATTTCTTAGGAGAATCTTCAAACTCCATATTTAGTTACTAGGGCTTGACTTCCCTATATTTTAAAGCAGAATATCTTTATCATTCTCATTCATTTGTATGACAGAGCACTTTCTTTTCCCATGTCAGAGTATTTTTGCTGCCTAGCATTTAGTCTTTGAACCCTGCACAAAATTTCAGTTCATGAGTTGGGTAGGTCTTTTGTGTTGCTCTCAGTGGTGGAACATGGGACTCTGTTTTGGCCAATCAGTGTTCCAAGGGCCCCTAACAATATTTCCTGGGATACAGGCAGTTACATGGTTGGGTCAGTAATGAGCTTATCTGGGAAGCTATGTGAAATCGCCTGAGAAGAGACATTTCTTTTTCTTTTGGCTTGTCACTGTGAGGATACCGGCTTGAAACAGTTGGTGCCATTTGGCCACCACATGGAACCTGATAATGGGGCCAACATGAAGTAAGAGAGATACAAGAGATAGAGAGTGACCAGGCTAGGACAACATCACTGGGATCCCTGAACTGTACCCTTCCTGAAGACTGCATCAGTACTGTACTGTTAGGTTATTGTGCCATTAATGTTATTATTATTTGTTTTAAGCCACTTTGAGGATAGCTTTCATCTCTTGTGACTGAAGTATTTATAATTAATGGAAGAACATATGAAAATTCCATTTTCCTTAGCACACACCTGTAGCAGCCAGTAGTGAAGAGGAAACATGGAGAAGGAGACTGAAGCCAAACTCATAGGGCCCCACTGGCCATACTAGGTATTTGGGGTTGGTGCTGTATGAATTTGCTAAGAGTTGGGAATTGGGAAATGATGTAATTGACACTGAAAAGAGGAGAGAGATGGATGTAGGGACCAGGTAGGAGACTCTAAATGATCCACTTGACAGATGACTTGAGCCAAGTGGTGGCAGTGGAGATGGAAAGAAGTATATGGATTTGAAATGTTTTATAGAAAGATTTATAGACTATAAATCATAGGCTTCTCAGCTCTAACATCGTACCAATTATATGACCAAGCAGTACAATTGTTAGAATGAATTCGCTATGCTTCTTTGATCTTCTGTGGCTTTTTCTCAATTCAGTTTTATGAGGCTCTGGAGGCACTCCTTGAGTATCATGAATCATTCTCTTTTTCCCCATTCATGTCTATTACCTTGCTCCTTCCTCATCCTTTCCTTTGCCAAAGGAATGTGATAGCAAAGATAATCAATGGAATTTGAGCTTATTTTCCTAATAGACAGCCAATGTCTGTCTGTCTGTCTGTCTTTCTTTTTTCTTTGTCTCTCTTTCTTTCTTCTTTCTTTCTTCCTTTCTTTTTTCTTTCTTTCTTCCTTTCCTTCTTCCCT
>NC_045440.1:119132697-119217697 GCF_002776525.5 Piliocolobus tephrosceles | reverse complement strand
ATTATAATAACAAAAATTTCTTTAGCAGTCAGGCACACAAACAGTACCAAGAGATAATACTTAGTTTCCCAAAATGGAACATTTCATATGTATTTCTATTCTTTCTAAAAAGAACATCTTTATATTAAATTACCCAAAGTAGCTAAAATGTCAGTAATATTAACATCTATTAAAATAAACAGGCAATTGGCATCTTATTTACATGAGTATTGTCAAGTAAAATTTTTTAGTCTTGTGTCTTGTGTTTTCTTCATTAAGCCATTACCATTACTTCTAAACAAATAAAATACTTGTTTAAATTTAAAAGATTTTTAAAGTATTTTTAAATTGCACATGTCCTGTATTTGAGAGCAGGAATTAGACTCTTGACAACATTTCGCTGTATATACACTCATAATCAAAGTATTCTGTCATTATTTAGATAACAAACGTCTAGGAAAGAAAGAAAACAGGCTTAAGGAAAAAATATCTTGTGCAGTTACATGTTACAGAAAATATGTTTGTCATATCAAGGGTTTTGAGGATCTCATATTGAACAGGTACCAAGGGAGGGCTGCCTATGGTTCACAGGAGCTCAAGAGAGAGCTTCTGTCTCCCCCTGCATAAGAAACTCTTTTAAAACAAAGGATGAAGGGTATTCTTGATGGACCAGGGGAAAGAAAATGTGTGAGCAAAGGAACAACGATATGAGCATATAAATTTGGAATCATTTAGATAAAGAAGAATGTACTGTGTAACATGGGTCAATAAGAGTAAGTGAAGGGCTAGAGAAGAACCAGATGAGTATCTGTCTTTCCATATTAAGTGACAATGATGTTCAACTTTAATTGGACTTTTCATTGGAATTATTTGCAGAGACTGTGACACTCAATGACTTATAAAATGTAGCAAGTAAAATCTGGTATTGTTTCTAAAGGGATCACATTGAAATAAGAAAACAAATAATAAATGAATAGGAATAAAGGTTTTAATTTTCATATTTAACAAAGGAGAAAAGTTATAGTGTAAAGCAAATGGAAACTAGGTATTATATTAGGTTAGTGTAAAAGTAATACTTAGTATACTCATTTTCTTACTTTTATATATTTATACTATGCACCATTCTACAAATGCTTCTGAAAGCTGTTGGAATTTCATAAGCAGAGTGAAGAGTATTGCCAACATGATAAAATGGGACATGGTTTTGGATTAGATATATTTAAATAGATTCAATGTTTGATCATGATAGGGAAATTATTGATTATGAGATTATAGCAGACATAGAGTCAATCACCTTAATTTTGCAAATAGACTAATATAGGAATGTTGGTTTACTTGGTTTATGCACATACAATAAACAAAAGGAGATCATTTTCATATTACTGGTCGCAGTGACCTAAAATTCCAGGACATTAAATTCAATTAAATATAGAATATGTATAAAATATGCACCCTGAGAGAAAAAAAAAGGCCTCTTCGTTCTTAACTTGTAATATAAACTTCAATGATATTGAGAAATTTCCTATTAGGAAAACACTAGGAACACTTTTTTAATCATCCTAGGAAAATAAAATGCTCATAAACCAGATCATTATTCCTCTTTACTATTCCTTTTACTCTATCACAGGTTCTGATGTGATATAACATGTTTTGTTAATTTTTTTCTTCTACCTTCGTCTTTACTACATACATTTCTGGAATATTTAATATTTCTTCACTACTGTGAACTGCATGTTATCACAGCAAAATGAGCTGGTGATACCTTTGCATGTGGTTTAACTTGTTCCAGAATAATCCACTTACTTGGTTTGTTAAAGCCATGGTACTACCATCCTTTCAGGCTCAATTCACAGATTTACTAGCCATATAAAAGCAATGCTGTTCCTTCAGTGGAAAGGTTACCCTAAAGGATGTCTGCAGCTTGGCACCCCTCCCCAAGGAATGCCGTAATGTTAACTCACACTTCCCTCAGAGGGAAAGCAATTCAAAAGTCAACAATCAGCTACCTCTCCCAGACATCTGACACAATATGTACAAAGTACCCTCAGTCCTGGAGGCTATTTTGTCAGCCTCGATCTTTAAAGTATATAGCATAACGATTTAAAAGAGCCACCCAACAGGGGTATGGACATGCCCCAACCTTCACTTGGCTGCCTTTCAAAGAAACTGCACTGGCCATCTGAGCAGCTCTGCTTTACATTCTACAGAAAAGACAAACCTTCTCAACAAGAAAAAAAGATCTACCAGACTAGAAAACATTATGGCCAGCATGATTGTGTAAAACAGCACACCCAAGCTATAATGAGCCTCATTCACACAGTATGTAAGTTTCGTTTATTTGGTTGGTTGCTTGCTTGCTTTTTACCAGTTCTTTCCATCTGTAGGAGCAGTCTGGTTGTGAAGCATCTACTTGGAAGCCTATGACAATACACCACCAAGAAGTTTACCCTTTTGAACAGTTTTATAAAGATCTGTCCTTAATAGACTGATATATCATCTTATTTTCTTACTTTGCAACACATGGTTTTATATTTTAAAATCATCCTCATTTGTGGCAATTGCATTGTGAGTGCTTTAGTTTGTGCTAATTTGCAAAATTCCAGAGAAACTGGTTAAAGGTCTAAAAGCTGGTTTCTACAGGACTTTTTTATTTTTGAGACAGAGTATCACTCTGTCAGCCAGGCTGGAGTGCAGTGGCATGATCTTGGCTCACTGCAACCTCCACCTCCCAGGTTCAAGCAATTCTCCTGCCTCAGCCTCCTAAGTAACTGGGACTACAGACGCATACCACCACACCCAGCTAATTTTTGTATTTTTAGTAGAGACGGGGTTTCACCATGTTGGCCAGGATGGTCTCAATCTCTTGACCTTGTGATCCACCTGCCTTGGCCTCCAAAAGTGCTGGGATGACAGGTGTGAGCCAGTGTGCCTGGCCTCTACAGGACTGAGAAAAGAAAAAAGAAAAAAAATGAGAGTGTCAGTAGCATTTGCAGTTACCTGCATTATGTAATTATGAGCAAATATTATGAGTTTTACCAAATTGAGTCTATTTTTTTCCACAATGCAGTTTTTATATCCATGGGCATTTGTGATTGCTTCTACAGGTTTTTATCTGTGAAGAAACATTTTGGAGTAAATTATGTTTGAGGTGGCACATTGAGTGACACAAGAGTATGGTGTTAGTCACTAGTATTTTAACAAGGCCCTGACATTTACCCAGAATGACCAAGCATGTTTGGACTCAAGTAGGGTCCTCCTCTGTGTGTCCTGTTTAGTTAGTTCCTGTTCCATGTTGCTTAGTCTGTTATAATGACTGCTCTTGCTTCAAGGCCATACGTGTAAATCTCTGTTTTAACATTGAGCTCGCTTTCCAAAAAAAAAAAAAAGTCATTAAGTATGAAATCTGGCAGGGCGCGGTGGCTCATGCCTGTAATCCTAGCACTTTGGGAGGCCGAGGCGGGCGGATCACAAGATCAGGAGATCAACACCATTCTGGCCAACATAGTGAAACCCCGTCTCTACTAAAATACAAAAAATTACCCGGGCGTGGTAGTGCATTCCTGTAGTCCCAGCTACTTGGGAGGCTGAAGCAGGGGAATCTCTTGAACCCAGGAGGCAGAGATTGCAGTGAGCCGAGATTGTGCCACTGAACTCCAGGCTGGCAACAGAGCAAGAATCTGTTTAAAAAAAAAAAAAAATGAAGTCTACACAAATTGATGTCAGTGTAAAGCTTAGCCATCATCAGAAATTTGTGAAGCAGTTAGAAAGCAAATCATCTGATGAGTGCTTGCTTCCCTTTCTTCTCTGTGGACTCAAAGATCCCCTCTTCCAGCTTCTATGCAACAGTCCTCTCTAGAGCTGGCAATAGGACAGTGGCTTTAAAGTCTTTTTGCCCTAACGATTATTTCTTATTTAAAGTCTATATTGAAAAGAACCTTTTTTCCCTGCTATAGGCCCAACCCTCCACTCCAAGCCCACAAAATTAGGAACAATTTAATTTTATAATTAAAACAATTAATAACACAACTTCTTCATGGGATACAGAGAGATACAGATGCTGGTGTTTGATGGTTTAACGACTTGTTCCAAATAGCAGTTCCTCACTATCTGTGGTATCTTAGCCAATACGATGCTTTAGATCTGGGATACTGTTTAATAATGATTATGAGATATAACATATACCAAAGTAGGTAGCACATTAAATATTATAATTCTGAAACATGTGGCATTAGTAGTAGTGACAATCGTTGGAGAACTGGCAATATGCAAAACAAAATCTAACTACCCAAAAATGTAAAAGAAAGTGGAAATTCTGTTTAAGTTTGCTGCGTAGCTAAGTTGGCTCACAGGAAAGCATGTATCCTAGACAAGTGCTGTCACCCACTCAGAAGTGCTGGTTCTCAAATTCATAGGTTGGGCTGGGAGTTCCCATGATGCTTGACGCACAAGATTCCCTTCAGACATGGTGGTTCATATGACACTCCCCTTCTGTTCTGCTTCCACTTCTAACTGGGTAGGGTCTGGGGCTATATGTTTTGAAAAACAACTACAGAAGTAGGTACAGTTTATCTTTTATGCACCTCACACAACCACCCTTTTCTTTTGCCCATGCCCCTTGTCGTGCACCTCTACCCTTTTTGTTCCACTTCCCTTTCTCATCTTTCCTCTTCACGTACTGTTTTGTTTAGTGTCTTCATTTATCACTTACCATTTTTTAAGTATTTTAGTTGCAAATGGAGAAGTATCTGTGGTAGTGCGTTAGTTCTTCTTCTCACGCCCAGCTCCCCTGCTGTTTCCTAGGACCATCCTTGCTTCACAATTTTTTCTCCACTTTCGATTCCACTCTCAAACTTTTGTTGGACAGGTTTATACGTCAGTTGCTAAAGCCTAATAAAATCAGACCAGTTCTCTGCCCTCAAGGAGCTCACACTAAATACAATACCAGATGGTTGAAATCCATGTATTGATATTACATTTGTTAATTCACAAACTGTGGTTCGAATGACTATAACTGTCAGTTCTTCATTTTACCATTGGTAAGCAAAATGAGCTCGTTTTCACAATGAATTTACAGTATAGTGTGTGAGGTGGAACATTAAGATATTACATAAGTAATTATATAATTGCAAACTCTGATTTAAGTGATTTAAAGACGTAACAAATACGATTAGAGAGACTGACAAGAGAACAGAAAAACTAGTTTTGCATATCTTGTGGTCTGTTAGGAATACCTGCAGGCAAATGTTCAATTACAGTGAGAAAGTAAGAGCCATGGTGCGTAAATAAAATATTCTATGGGAGCATAAAAGCAGAGTTTCCATCTCAGATGGACTGGGGTCAGAAAAGACTTCCCAGAGAAAGTGAAATCTAAACTAAATGAAAAATAGGAAACTTATGCAGGCATTATCTCATTTAATATGCACAAAAAACTCACCTCTATGAGATAAGTACTATTATAATATTTATTTTATGAGTAGGATATTGAAGATCAAATATTTCATGAGTAAAAAGAATATTTTTGATACCCCTAGTACACAGTAGGCACTGAGTAAATACATGTGAAATAAACAAAATAAGTCAAACCAAGGGCACAAACAAGAAAGTCTGTGCAATTCAAATACCAAATTACTTAGTACTGAAGAGACATGATTAATTCTGAATGGAGAGTTTGGGAAGATTTCTTTTTAAAATACTACTCCAACAGTTTTTTAGTAAAAACCTTTTGCTTCTTCCTCCAGCCTAAGGTATTTTCTCCTTCCTCCATTCAGAATCCCAAAGTTTACAATGTGAAATGAAAGAAAATGTAGGGAAATGGCTAATTTGGAAAATAAAGCTCTTTGGAAAAAGCAACTTTAATATACATCTCCAATTTGTTCCATCTTTTTATTATAAAATCCTGTGGGCAGCAGTCCTAGTTCCATCTATTCTGTGTGTACTTCTGTATTCATGTTTCCTGGAGAGGTGACTTTGATATTTTAAATTATTCCCTTTGAAAAGGTTTCTACAGCCCAGGTAACTAGACATATTTGTATGAGAGTATCTTCGTTGGATTGAGAAAATATCATCTTTGCTCAAAATCTTTCAGAGGTTTTGTATATATTCACTTTTCTTAGATTTGGGAAATTTTGAAAATTGTAGAATGAAAAAAAAAAAAAGAAGAAGAATGGTAAAGAATTATCCAAATCAGGGCAGGCATCCTGAGAGAAGTGATGCTTGAGTGAAATTTTGAAGGATAAGTCAAGGTCAGCAACACAAATAAGATGAGAAAAGAAGAATACCAGGAAGTAGGACAAACATAGCAAAAGCATAGAGGCATAAAAGAGCAAAAGGTATTTGAGCAAATACAAGTAGTTCCAGACGTCCAGAAGGAAATATCCATGTTGGTAAATGACAGGAGATCAGAATTGGAGAATAAAACATTTGGTATGTGTCTGCTATACAGCGAATGTCAAAAGCCCAGATGGAGCAATTGATATGTACAAGAGAAAAGGCATTCTAATTCATTTACAGATATTTTCCCCAAATTCTACCTCCCTTATCATGTTACATCATTGGAAAGCGTATACCTAAAACTAGTGTTCTCAACCTTCAACGTGTATCAAAGTATTTGGGAAACTTTTTCAAAACGTGAATTTCCTGAAGCTTGACCCTGTCTAAATGAAACAAAATATTTTCTGAAGACATATCTTAGACATTCCTCTATTATGAATACATAAGTGTAGGTATGTATTATCCTTTTATTCTCTCTATGTCTTTTATTGAAAATTTACTATTTTATGTACAATTTCATTGTAACGCAGGCTCTTTCATACCTTCCAGGGTATGACAGATAATCTGATAAACAAATTTGTTCTACTATGCTAGAGATAGAGAGAAAGCTGTGTTGAATATACATTTAATTTACGAAAGCATTCTGAAAACAATGTCTCCACCTTTGTTGCCTAACTGGAAAAAGTGACTAACGTTGTAAATTTGGGTGAAATACAAAGGTTGATGTTATGACACTTACTAGAGCAGATATCTGGGAACAGGTGGAGACCTTGAGTCACCCCTCAAGTCATTCCATGTAAGACTCTGCCCACTGTACTTTTTCATAAGGCAAGCTCTGTTTGAAATTCAGAACTTTCCCTAAAGGCAGTATTGTCACTGAGTGGGGCAACAGCTGGAGAAATCAGCAGTGCTGGAGAAAAGTGCACGAAATGCCTTCCTCAACCCATACTGGATTACCCAGAATGCCTCTCTGCATGGCTTAGGAATTTGCCTTCAACCACTCATTGAACAATCTCTTTATAGGCTTTGTCTTAACTATCATGGGCTCTCAGAAAATTCGGCTCTCAGAAAATTCATGTTGGTAAATTGGCAAAAATGCAAGCAATGTCTCAATGTCCGAAAACAGAATTAAGTAAGATTCCCCTAAAGTTGGACTTATTTAAATCAATACTTTATACCATTTTGTTTTAGCAAGGATGGGGTTATATTATACTCAATTTCATATCTTTAGGGCCTATAACATCACTCAATTCTTTTTGTTTATTTTTATTTTTTGACATGGAGTCTTGCTCTGTCGCCCAGGCTGGAGTGCAGTGGTGTGATCTTGACTCACTGCAAGCTCCGCCTCCAGGGTTCACCCCATTCTCCTGCCTCAGTCTCCCGAGTAGCTGGGACTACAGGTGCCCACCAGCACACCCAGCTAATTTTTTGTATTTTTAGTGAAGACGGGGTTTCACCATGTTAGCCAGGATGGTCTCGATCTCCTGACCTCGTGATCTGCCCGCCTCGGCCTCCCAAAGTGCTGGGATTAGAGACGTGAACCTCAGCACCTAGCCTAACATCACTCAATTCTTAAGGTATTCAATAATAGTGAGGTCAGTAATTTTTAATTATTTTAGGAGCTCAGAGAAAAGCTACATAAAAGTAAAAAGGAAAGGACTATCACATATGGGAAATGATGTTCAACCTGATTTTTAAAGAGAAAGAATAGTAGGATTATAGGAATACATAATGTCTTTTTGCTTTTCCTATTACAATGTGTAAGGCAGTTTCTTATCTAGTACTCTTTTTCTTCATCAACGTGAAAACATGAGGAAACCTGTATAGGGCACAAAGCTAATAGATGGGGAACTAAAATTGAGTGTAGGACTCAAGATTCTGAATGCAGTAAATTGCAAAATACAAACTTTGCTACTCCTCCCATTGAAAGGTAGAGTCTATTTCCTCTAGTCTGAGCTGGATTTGTGACTTATTTTGGCCAACGCAATTCAATAGAAATGAAGCTACATAAGATCCAAGGCCAGAATGAAAGTTGCCTTTGAGTTTTCCATTTGGTCTCTTGTAATCGTTGTTCTTGGAACCCTCCTCCTTGAACCTGGGTATGATGCTGTAAGAAACTCAGGACATTTTGACAGCTCCAACTGAGTTGTCATTGATCACAGCCAGCATTAATATCCAGCCATGTGATAAGCCATCATGGACATCCAGCCCAGTCCAACCTTCAGATGACTGGACCACCAGCCAACATCTGATGACAAACACATGAAAGACCCTGGGAGAATCATCCCTCTGCCCCCAGCTGATCCTTAGAATCATGGTAAGTAATATTAAGGTTCTGTTTTAAGTTAATAAGTTTGGGACTATAAGTTATGAAAAGTAGATAACCAGAATGGAATTTGTTAACAGAAGTGAGGAGCTATTATAACAGCAGCATAAAACAGGTGGGACTGGCTTTGGGACCATGCAACCTGTGACACCAGATAGTGTTGATCCAGTTGATATTGTGTGATGGGGTAGAGGTTGGAGTTGGAAGAAAACAAAATAAATGAGTAATGGAATCTGGTGAAAGGATAAACTTTGTTATGTAATGGAAGAAAGTTTAGTGAAAGTGTGGCTATCAGCAATGTGAAAAATAGAAAATGAACCTAATGAACTAGAAGACTCACTAAGGAGATTTTCAGGCAATATATTGAACATACCAACTGATTTCCTTTAAGAATATATAATGAAGGATGAATAGAGAAAAATGTGATATAAGGAACATCAGTTTTCAAGCAGAATTTTGACAGAATATAAAGGCTACAGGACATCTTGTGTTCAAAAATAAAGCTGTTCCTAATTGCTAGCCTCTAGATTGCAAAGCCTCTCAAAGTAAAAAAGAGACCCAAGGGAAAGATTATCTTAAAGGTGAGAAGGCAAAACTTCAGAGAAATTTAAGGGTGTGCTGGTAATGCCTCTCAAGTTGACCAGAGGTCTCCTAATAATCTTAAGACCATAATTATATAACACTCTCACACCTAGCCTTAATTTTAAAAAGAGGTTTGTCTGGAAGAAATATATAGATGTACTTTCTGTCCAATGAATGAATCACAATAAATCTTGTAGGAAACCCACAAAGTTTGAAGAGAATTGAATTGGCAAAAGCAAAATCAGCTTGGATATTTTTTAAAAAGGGAAAGAGACAGTTCAAAATGAAAAGAACCTTTAGACATTTAAACTTATATGAATATGAAGCAGACTGAAAGGTGTTCGGTTGCAAATATAGTTCCTTTTGCCTTTTCTACCAAAAAGCAAGCATGACAGAGTATATAGACAAATGTCCAAGGGCAGAGTAAAAAGCCCAGTGGTGGAGCCAAGTGTCACCGAAAACAGCTTTCAGGAGGCAAAACTGAGCATTTATCAAGGAACAGGTGACCTAAGCAAAGCTGAATTTCAAAAATGCTTTAGATGAGTGGAATTTACATGAGTCACATGACACCTTTTCCTTACCCCCAAATTAAATGGTACTATTAGTGGCCATTTATGAATGTTTAGAGAGCAGATTACTTATCTGTTTAGACCAAGATATTCAGATCAAGAGAAATCACGCTACATATGCTTCATTCAAGAAGTTTTATGCACAGTTGAATCTAAATTAGATGAAAAAATCCTGGGCTTGGAGCCTGAAACTTTTGTTATAATGCGTACAAGTTTTACAGGCCTTTTGAAGAGTGACTGTACATAATTTGTAATGCTATGGCAGTTGCAATAGCAAATTCTTTGCTACTTTTCCTGTTGTGAAGTGAAATCTAATTTTTCCCCTTCAATCTGAGTTGACCCTGTGAATTGTTTTGACCAAGAGAATGAAGTAAAAGTGATTTGAGGTTCACAATCCTAAATATTTTCCCAGATATTTACTAGTGCCAATGAAATCACTTAAAGACAATGTTTCCATACTCAAAAAGTTTGGCAAATACTACAAATTGCGTGATCATTTAGGAAATTCTTGATGTACAGCAACTTTCAGAAAAGTCCTGCACCTATAACTTTCTTTAGCTTTCTGTGATATGTTATTTCCCAAACACTTTTGGCCCCAGGACATTTTTTTTTGTCATGATTTCTATAGACCTTTCACATAATATACTTTGAGAAAAGTGATCTAGGGAAGCTTTATGACATTCTGTAGTTCTTCATTAATGCATTCATCTTTTAAAGAAAGGCTTATTGAGTATAACTTAATCTAATGCTAGGCCTCAGGCTTCAAAGGCTAATAAAAAACACTTGCCTTTAAAGATAACAGTAATGAGTAGAATAGAAAACAAACCCACTGAAACATACAAGTTAAATATTATAAAAAATGTTATGATAAAGTGTCTAGGTAAGAAGCACATTAATATCCAGGAGAGGAAAGTACACAATATTTTTTTCAGTAGAGTTAATCAATAAAGATATTTGAGTAGGGCCAAAAATTTGACATGCATGTAAAAGAAGAAAGTGAAGATGGAAAAACAAATTTTCTTAAAGTCAGAGATGGAAAAGTCACAGACTAAAATAGCATGGCATAATTAAAAAGCACTTTAGACACTTCAGAAAGTAAAGATTTAATATAGAAAATGTGATGCTTATAAAAGTCTCAGTAAGGATGGAGGAGAAACAGACAGGAGAGGCTACCAGTTTTCAGGCATGTTATTGTAATTAGCTGTTGCTGATGACCACTGCTATTTTGATTGATTCATTCAAAAGCACACAGAATCTACTACAGAATGTTACATCTACCAAAGTCCACACATGGGCCTCCATTGCATATCATAATCTACCTGCTGAAAACCAGAGATAAAGGGAAAATCTTAAAGTTGCCAAAGTAAAGGATGAAAAAGTTAAGAATTACAGCATTCATCTCATGAGAAACAATGTAAGCCGCCGAACAATGGGAGATCTATTATGTACTGAATGAAAAAAAAAAAAAAAAGAACATGTCCATAAAAGAGTCTGAACATAGAAGAAATATCTTTCAAAAACCATAGGTAAAATAAAGACATTTTCATATATGAGAATTCAAAGGTAACTCATTGTTAGCACGTCAGCACTACAAGAAAAATAGAAGGAAAATATCAGAGGAAAATTTGTGTATACCAAATACAGTCCCATCTGGATATAGCAAATGAGTGCAAAAATAGAAAACTATACATATAAAAGATGTTTTTCTTGTATTTTAAATTACTTTATATGATAATTTACTGTTTAAAGAAAAATTATACTAATGTCTTACAGAGTTTATGATGAATATATGACAAGGATACTACAAAGACCAGAAAGAGGAAAAAATGAAATGCATTATTGAATGTTTCTTTCTTTCTTCACTTATTTTTTTATTTTTTAATTTTTTTTTGAGATGGGGTTTTGCTCATTGCCTAGGCTGAAGTGCAGTGGCACAATCTCGGCTCACTGCAACCTCTGCCTCCTGGGTTCAAGCAATTCTCCTGTCTCAGCCTCCTGAATAGCTGGGATTACAGGTGTGTGCCACCATGCCTGGCTAATTTTTGTGTTTTTAGTAAAGATGGGGTTTCACCATGTTGGCCAGCCTGGTCTTGTACTTCTGACCTCAGGTAATGAAGGCCTGCCTCAACCTCCCAAAGTGCTGGGATTACAGGCACGAGCCACTGCACCCTGAATGTTTCTTATACTATATAATATCATTTGAAGGCTGACTTTAAATACATCATATAAATAAATAAATAAGCCAAAAAAGATAAAAGAATTATAGAAAAGTAATCCAAACTGAAGGGAAAAAAAAAAAAAGACATAGGAAGGAAAACAGGAAAAGAACTAGAGGTAAGATAAAAATAAAATAAAATAGGCCAGATGTGGTGGCTCATGTCTGTAATTGCAGCACTTTGGGAGACTGAAGTGGGTGGATTACTTGAGGCCAGGAGTTTGAGACCAGCCTGGCCAACATGGTGAAACCCCATCTCTACTAAAAATACAAAAATTAGCCAGGCATGGTGGCACACACCTGTAATCCCAGCTACTCAGGAGGCTGAGGCACCAGGGAGGTGGAAGTTGCATTGAGCTGAGTTCACATTGAGCCAAGTTCACACCACTGAACTACAGCCTGGGTGACAGAGCAAGGCTTTGTCTCAAAAATAAATAAAATAAATAGGAAAATGTGGAATATAAATTGAGACTTACGAATAATTACACTAAATATAACGGATCTTAAAAGTCAATTCTAAAAGTCAGAAACTATAAGATTAGATAGAAAAGATTCAACTAAATGATGCATATTTTTTAAAAAACACATTAAAGAAGTAACAAGTACAAAGTGAAAAACTGAAAAATATGTATAACACTAAACGTAAAATAGTTTGAGTGGCTGTCTTAACATCAGATACAGTAAATTTCAGATAAGGAAATATTACCATGGAAAATGTTGATCATTTCATGATGATAATAATTTCATCAAGAGGACATAACCATATAGTTTATATACCTGTAAAATACCTTCTAGTTAAATGAATCAAAACTGAAAAAGTCAAATATAAAATGAAGTAAAACCACTATTATAAGGAGAGATTTCAAAACTAATCTCTCAATAATTGACAGAAAATATAGACTGAAAATCATTGAGGTTACTGAAGACCTGAATAACATTACCAAACAACCTGACATAATTGACAGTTATATAGCTTTTTACGTGCCTCCAAAGAATACCTATTCTTTTCAAGATCACAAAAACACATACACAAACATGTGCATGCACATGTGCACACATACACACGCGTTTACCAAGACAGACCAAAATCTGTCTTTAAAAATAGTTTTCAATAAATTTAAAATTATTTGAATAAATAAAGGTATGTTCTTAGGCATCTATTTAAATTAAATCAGAAATGAATAATATAAGTATAAAATCTCAAAATATTTTAAAATGGAAAGCTGTAAATACAAATAACTCATACTTCAAGAAAAACTAGGGTAAGGGAACTTGGAAAATATTTTGAACTGAATGAAAATTGAAAACAAAAACATAGCAATATCTGAAGAATGCAGTTAGTTCAAACAGTGCTGCCATAAAAGTTGCCCTTAAGGCTTATGTTTAAAACAGTAAAAGTTTAAAACAATGGAACAAATTTCCATTTAGAAATTCAAATATAAGGGCAAATCACAATAAAAATAACAAAGACAAGAAATAAATAAAATAAAATACAAACATAATATTAAAAAAGAAATATAAAGCTGAATAGCTAAAAATAATGAGTGTCTAGTCAGACTCATTAAACTAGAGAGGCCAAGCGCTGTGGCTCATGTGTGTAATCCCAGCACCCTGGGTGGCTGTGGCTGGCAGATTGCTTTAGCCCTGGAATTTGAGACCAGTCTGTGAAATGTGACAAAACTCCATTCCTCCAAAAAAAAAAAAAAAAAAAAAACAATTAGCCAGGAGTGGTGGCATGCACCTGTAGTACCAGCTACTTAGGAGGCTGAGGTGGGAGAATTGTTTGAACCCAGAAGATAGAGGTTGCATTGAGCAAGATTGTACCACTACACTCCAGCCTGGGTGACAGACACAGACCTTGTCACAAAAAATTTAAAAAAAGGTAAAAAGAGAGATTATGTAAGTTACCAGTATCAAGCATGAGAGATATAAAAGCACTAGAGTTTGTACTGGTATTAAAATGACATAAAATATTAATAACTTTATGGCAATAAATTTAAAAACTTAGATGAAAGAGGAAAACTCCTTGAAGCTGCCAAAGTTCAATGAAGAGGAAACAGATAACCTGAGTGATAAAAAGAAACAGAATTTAAGGATAAAAACATTCTAAGAAAGAAACCGCAAGACCAAGAAGCCTTTACTGGTGTATTTTACGAACAACACTAATTCTACTCTAACTCTTCCTGGAAATAGAAATAAGTTAGAACTTCTGAACTCATTTTATGAGGCTAGTATTACTCTGACACAAATATCAAAAAAAGTAAAAACACATTAGAAAACAGAAAACTACAAACCAATAATCAACATAAAAATCCTTATCAAAATCTTAGTAAAGTGAACTCAACAATATATAAAATGCTTAATATAGCATAATTAAAATTTGATTATTCCAAGTAGGGCAAAACTGATTTAATATCAGAAAGTTAATCAAGGAAGTTATCACAGAAATAAACAACATATGAAATCATCTTGGTAGATTAAAAAATGTTTACAAAATTAAACACCCATTACAAATAAAATCTAATAAAGACCATCTAAGAAAAACCTAGAACTCATATCATATTCCATGTCAGAGAATAAATAAATGCTTTTTCCTTCAGATTGGGGATATAAAAAGAATTTTAATTCTGGCCACTTTTATTCAACATTTTACTGGAGCTGCTATACAAAGAAATAAGACAATAAAAATAAATAAATAAAGAGCATCCAGATTGCAAAAGAAAATGTAAAATTGTCTTACTTGCAGACGTAGTTATCCATGTAGAAATACTGATGAACTACAAAAAAAGTAACAAAACTATTAAGTAAATATAGGAAGGTAACAGGATGTAAGGCAAACATACAAGAATGAATTGGAAGATGTCATCAAAATGGTGGAGTGGAAATTATAGGACCCCATCTCTCCACACACAAAAATAATAAGCTAGAAAAAATGTGTCAGAGTCAACTTTTGCAGATCTCTGGAAGCTAGTCAAAATCTCACAATAACAAAGGAAAAATTTGGTTAGGAAAGAAGCTGCTGCCTGTAGTAAAAGTATATTGTGCCATTCTCAGTTGCTAACCTAACATCCCCAGTTCCCCCAAATTGCAATCATGAGGGTAGCAGTTGTACTCCTGGTACAAATTCCTAGCGTCAGAAGAGCAATATGGACCTCGTGCTCTAAGAATTGTGGTTATCTGTTTCAACCTTTCTGCTATCTCCCTGAAGGTCCAGCACAAGGACTTACCTTCGTTTCACCTGATTCAGAACACTACCAAGGATGAAGTAGCTTGCCATGTGGCATTATCTGAAAGAATACAGAGGCACAGCATTGGCTGTATCAGGTCAATATAAGAGCAATAGTCAGGACAGGCAATAAACACTCAAAAAGCCTGGAAAACAAGAAATTGGAAAGGTGATACATGGAGTACAAAGGCTTTTAAAAACTTCCACAAATGCTGAAGAATTGAGAAGGCCAAGCAAATACACACGGCAGGATGCCTGCTCAGAAAAGGCCAGAGACAACCCTATACTTCTAACTCTGGCTGACCTCCAAACTCTGCACAAATAGGATGTGAATGCTAAGGTAGGGTTTTAAATGTCTTGGTTAAGGGTTGAAGGAGTGACCTAACATAAAGTCCATCTGCCAATACTAGGAAGATATATTTTTCTTTTATTTTCTTTCTTTTCTTCTTTCTTTCTTGATTATAGGCATTTAAGGAAACTATCAAAGCACTAGCTGACTACCAAACTAATGGGATATAGAAGTCAATAGCCATACACAATAAAGAATAAGGAATTCAAAAAATTGGTTTTGACAATTCAATAAGTAACATTAACAATACTATCAGAAACATGCAATATAAAAGCTACATTTAAAAATACATGTACATCTTTTATGAAAACTACAAAACAATGTTTATAAAAAGCTTCAAAAGACCAAAAGAAACGGAAAGTTACATTATGGTCATATATCATAAGACTCATGTTATTAAAGTGATACTTTTTCTAAAATTGATCTGTGGTTTAAATCTAATCCTAATCAGACTCATGACAGGCAGATCTCCACTTTCCTAATGGTGGCATACAGTTCTCTGCCGATCCGCTTTCCACATAAGTTATGAAACAATCATTACTTATGAAAATTATGCGAGATTAACCATTTAAAATACCTGAAAAATATTTTACGGACATACAGCAAATGCAGGAACATTCATTCCAGAAAAATTTCAAAAGAAAAATCAAGAGTCCATGGCAATTGAACCATAACCTGCTCTTTCCCTTCCTATTCCCAGCTCAGTGTGACAGACACCACTATAAAAGATGACACAAAAATAACAGTACTCCCAGTCCCTCAGTTCCCAGATGAAGCCTTTAGTATCTCCTTCCTATAGGTAGGCCACCAGCACTATTAAAGCTCCATACATATGTGTTGCAGAGGCTAAGACCCAGGCAAGTATGGCCAGGAATTTAAAGATTTCCTCCCTCTATCCAGTCCAGACTTGTAGAGTAGAAGTTCTATGTTAAGTACAGCATGTTGTGGTTACTGGGGCCCAGGTTGACCCTATCCCAGTTTGTAATGAGCAGAGATTCCATGCCAGGAGAGGCAAGCTGAGGAGACAAATGATACAACCCTGCACAGTTCCCTGTGCATAAAGCAAGGGTGTCAATCCAAAAAAAAAGTAGAGCATTGCCCCTGTCACAAGGTCTGCAGCTGTATCTTAAATATTTTGTCTAGAGGAGAGACAAGCATAAAAATGGAGACCCCTGAAGCGCCCCACTCCCTTTCAGTCCCACCTTCCATACACAAAAACATTACTTTGTTTGTACTAGAGTGAGGGACTCAACCCTAAGGGCATTCTTGAAAACAATGGAGACTTTGGTGGCAAACAAGTTAAAAAGGCTGATAGCTTTATGAGAGGAACAAGCTACATCATTGTTTAGCCATTTAATGAAAGAGAACCAGAGAAATGGTAGCTAATAAGTGACTTTTTCACATCAGAGCAACTTTACAAGACTGGCTTCAAAACTTATCCTGCCAAGGAGCCCAAATTTAATAGAATCAGACTATGGAACAACATGTGTCCCAGGGCGTGGTTGAATACAATAGAGCAATTAGCCAGCAATTACTGAGGACAAACAGCTGTTTATGATACTAAGCGCACAATACAACCGAATAGAGAGATCAGGCAAATCAGAGAATCAAAATAGCCCTGGTAAAATTGCTGTCAATTCATGCGACTGTGCTCATGACAAAACTGTGTTCTATGAGGAGAGACATCAGAGGATGATATGGTTTAGCTGTGTCCCCACCCAAAATATCATCTTGAATTGTAATAATCTCCTCCCATCAAGGGTGGCACCAGGTGGAGATAATTGAATCATGGGGACAGTTTCCCCCATACTGTTCTCATGATAGTGAGTGTGTTCTCATGAGATCTGATGGTTTGATAAGCATCTTCTCCCTTTGCTTAGCCCTCATTCTCTCTCCTGCCACCATGTGAAGAAGGACATGTTTGCTTCCCCTTCTACCATGATTGTGAGTTTCCTGAGGCTTCCCCAGCCATGTGGAACTGTGAGTCAATTAAACCTCTTTCCTTTATAAATTACCCAGTCTTGGGCATGTCTTTCCTAGCTGTGTGAGAATGAACTAATAGAGAGGGTTTGCACTCTGAGAGAAATAAACTTCACTAAAATGGTCTCACTAGTCAAGTAACAAATAAGAAAACAAAAGCAAGCTTCAGGCAAGGAAAGATTAGTATCTAGATTTCCTCCAACATATTATTTTTAAAATCCAATTTTTGACAAAAAGGATTAAGAGGCATGAAAAACACAGGTGAGTACCAGTCATATACAGCAAAATATAGCAGACAATAAAAACTAACTGTGAGAGAGCTTGGCAATTGGATTTAACAAACACCTAAGCTGCCAATTAAACATATTCAAAGAACTGAGAAAATTCATGCTGAAAAATTAAAGAAAGGTTTGATGATAAATCTTTATCATAACAAAAATATCAATACAGAGACAGATTGTGTAAAATAAAACTAAATGAAAATACTGGAATTGAAAATTACGACAATTGAAATAACAATTCACTAGAGTAGATTTGAACTAGCAGAAAATAGAATGAGTGATTTTGATGTTAGATCAACAGAGATTATGCAATCTGCAGAATAGTGAGAAAACAGAATGAACAAAATAGAACAGAGTATGAGAGAAATAAGACACCATCAACAGCATAACATAAAGACAGGAGAGAAAAAACAGAGAATTTATTTTTTTAATAACGGCTAAAACCTTCCCAAATTTGCCAAAACATGTTAATCTATGAATCCATGCAGTTCTGCAAACTCCAAGTAGCCTAAATTTAAAGGGATGCAAACACATTGTAGCAAAGATGCTGAAAGACAAAGATAAAGAAAAATCTTGAAGCAATCAGATAAAACTGTCTAGTCATGTACAAGGAATCCCAATAATATTAACAGTTGACTTTCATCCTAAACAATGGAGACCAAAAGGCAGTGAAATGTCATAGGCAAAGTACTGAAAGAAAAAAAAAGCTGGTAACCAAGAATCTTATATCTAGAACACTTTCAAAAAATAAAGGTGAAAAATAGACACATTCCCAGATAAACACGAACTGAGATAATTTGTTCCTAGCCAACTAAACTGCCTAAAAAATACTACAGAAACTTCTTTAGGTGAAAATAACCAAGCACAGTAATTCAAATAGACATACATACACATGCACACACACATACACACACACACACAGTAGGGAGGGAGACTGGCAAAGGTAATTATGTAGTTATAAAAGACTACCAATGCATATTTCTTCTCCTTACTAGTATTAACTGATTTAAAAGGCAGTTTTACAAAACAATATTTTTAAAATTAAATTGTGGTTACATATCATATACAAATGTAACATATTTGATAATAATAAAACAAAAGAAATGGAGAAAATTGTATTGAAGAAAGTCATTAATACCAAATGGTAACTTAAATCCAGAGGAACAAATGAAGAGAACCAATGAAGAGAACAAATGAGAGCTCCTTAAAACAAACTTGTGAATATATATTTTTCCTCCTTTCTTCTCTAAGCCATTTGAACAGACATACAATATATGAAGTAATAATTACAACAACTTATAACTGGTTATATGCATAACAATAGCAGAAAAAAGGCAGATGAGAAAATTGGAGTAATATTTCTATATCTCTGGAATTAACGTAGTATAAATCTGAAATAGCTTCTCATGAGGTAAGATGTATGTGGAAATGCCTAGAGCAATCACTAGCTAGCAGAAAATAGAATGAGTGATCTGATGCTAGGTCAACAGAGATTATGCAATCCAGAGAATAGTGAGAAAATAGAATGGAGAAAACAGAACAAAGTTATCAGAGAAATAAGACTCCATTAAGAGCATCAACATATAGACAAGAGAGAAAAATATTTCACTTGAAAAATAGTGAAAATATAAAATAGTTTCACTTGAAAAAGAGTGAAAATATAAAATAGCATAATTTTTTCTCTTAAATATAGTGAAAATTATTAAATAATTAAAATATAAAAATATAAAATATTCAGTTAATGTATACTAACTTAGTGTAGTCTACCCTTAAGAACTACTACACCATTTCATATAATATCAGAACCTTACTACAATATACTTACATTTCCCCATCCCATCCATTGTGTTATTGTTGTAGATTTTATATTTAAGTTGCAAGCCTCACAATGCATTCATATTATTTTGCTTTTAAATAAATTAGAAATTAAAATGAAGAAAATATTTATAGTTTCACTGTGTTTACTATTTTCACTCTCTGTTCCTTTACATACTTTCAACTTTTTATTTTATATTCTTTTCCTTGAGGTATTATTTTCTTTTAGCTTTCCTTGTAGTTTAGATCTACCAGTAGTATCACTATCATATAGTTTTTAAATCTGAAAAGTCTTTAATTCCCTTTTTTTGATATGTTGTGCTTTTATTATCATTCAGTTTGAATTTTTTTTTCTTTTAGATGGAGTTTCATTCTTGTCACCCAGGCTGGAGTGCAATGGCATGATCTCAGCTCACTGCAACCTCTGCCTCCCAGGTTCAAGCGATTCTCCTGCCTCAGTCTCCCAAGTAGCTGGGATTACAGGCACCCGCCACCATGCCCAGCTATTTTTTATATTTTTGGTAGAGACGGGGTTTCACCATGTTGGCCAGGCTGGTCTCGAACTCCTGACCTCAAGTGATGCACCTGTCTCTGCCTCCCAAAGTGCTGTTACTACAGGCGTGAGACACCGTGCCCACCTCAATCTGAAATATCTTATAAATTAATGTCTTCTTTGACCCATGGGTCTTTTAGAAGTGTTATTCAATTTACAAAAAAAGGAAATGTTTTAAGCATTTTCCCAGATATTTTATTGGTTTTGCTTTCTGATTTAATTCTCTTGTGAATAGAGAATATCCTATGTATGATATTATTAACCTTTAATTTATTGAGGTTACAGATTTCCAGTTTGATATTTCTTTTTATTTCAGCATTGCTCGTCCAGTGTCTTCTGGCTTATGCAGTTTCAAATGAGAAGTACTTCATCATTTGCCGGGCGCAGTGGCTCACGCCTATAATTCCAACACTTTGAGAGGCCGAGGCAAGTGGATCACTTGAGGTCGGGAGTTTGAGACCAGCCTGGTCAACATGGTCAAACCGCGTCTCTACTAAAAATACAAATATTAGCAGGGCTTGGTGGTGCACGGGTGCACGCCTGTGATCCCAGCTGCTCGGGAGTCTGAGGCAGGAGGATTGTTTGGGCCTGGGAGATGGAGTTTCAGTGAGTGAGCTGATATCACACCACTGCATTCTGCATTCCAGCCTGGGTGACAGGAGAGACTCTGTCTCAAAAAAAAAAAAAAGTACTTAGTCGTTTGAACCATGGTTCTTCTGTATGTATGTATGGTTTTTCCTGGATATTTTCAAGAATTTCTTTTTATTTTTAATTTTGATCAATTTGAGTACAATGTGCTTAACGGATTGCTTCTTATTAATCCTGTTTGGGGTATGTTGAGCTTTTTGATACTGCAAATTTATTTCTGCCACCAAATGTGGGGAGCTTTTTGCTACTATGTATTTAATTATTTTTTTCTGCTCACTACTTGTTCTTCCCTTTCTAGGATTCCAATTTTACATGTTTGACATTTTTCTACTGATACTTGAAACTCTGTTTTTATTTTTCAATGTTTTTCTTCCTTTTACTTCAAATTATATAACTTCTATTGATCTCTCCTCAAGCTCATTGATTCTTTTCCTCTGTCATTTCCACGATATTATTGAGGCCATCCTATAAATTTCTGTTTAATATATAATGCATTTTATTTCTAAAATTTTAATTTGGTTCTTTTTTATGTTCTGTTTCTCTGCAGAAAGTTTCTAATTTTTCATTTGTTACCAACGATTTTCCTCATCTAACTGATCATAGCTAACTGGTTTTAAGTTCTCATCTTATAATTCTGATTGAATATATTTAGCCATTAATTTTTCAAATGTTTTTATGCCATTCTTTTTTATGAGACTCTAATTACATGTATGTATGTAAGTCTCTTTTATGTCACTGCACAGCTAACATACTCAGTTCTCTTTATCAATCATTTTGTCTTTCTCTCCAGTTCATTGTGGGTAGTGTTCATTCTTATGTCATTAAGTTCATAAATCATTCTTCTGCAGTGTCTGAGCTACTGTTCTGATTTTCATTCTTAAAGGATTTGTTTATTTTTTATCCTCCATCTCTCTATTTACTGTTTTCCTCTAAATAGTGCAATATGATAATAGCTTTCTAATTCCTTTGCCTAATATCCTTTCTCTTCTATTATTTTTATCTGTTTTTAATGACTGATGTTTTTACCTAGTTATGTGTCACATTTTTCTGATTTTTTGAGTTACTGGTAATCTCTCACTGGATGTTGGGCATTGTGAATTTTTTAATGCTGTCTTTCTAGATTCTGTTGTCTTCCTTCAATGGTTGTTGGCTTTGTTCTTTGTTGGCTTTGTTCTGGTAAACAGTTAAGCTCTCACAGTTTGATTTGATCTTTTGAGGCTTATTTTAATCTTTGTTCATGTGTGCCTCAAGTAGTTTTTGACTTCTGGGATATTTTAGTCCCACTATGAGAACCACTCCTTTCTGTAGTTTTTTTCTAAATTGTCCAGGTGGTCATCAAGAAGTCTCCATTCTAATTGGTGGGAACTAAAATAATTCTCATCCCTGTGTGAGCTCTGAGAACAATTCATCTCACGTATTTCTAAACATTATGCTGCACAGTCTTAATAGATTTCTGTCCTGCATATATGCATCTTTATAATTAAACACTTTATGGAAGTTTTTAATCATTCCCTCCTATGCAGAAGTATGCTGCACAGCTTTCTACTGGTTCAGACTTGCTGACTTCTCAACTTCCGAACTTCTCAACTCAGCAAGAACTCTACTTTCCACTTGGGATTCTCCTCCCTGCTCCACAGCCTAGAGTGTCTCTAGGCAGAGTCCAAAATGATCATACATTGTATTTTATTTGTTTTCTTCCTCTCAGGGACCAAAGTTCTGCACTGTCGGTGTTTCAGATTCTGAAAACAGTTATTTCGTACATTTTGTCCAAATTTCTAGTTATGCAAGATATGAAGTTAAATATGGTCTCTGTTACTTCATTGTCCCTCTAGGGTTTTTGCTATTATTTATTACAGAGGACAAGAAAGATAGCAAATATGATGACACACAAAGAAGAAATAACGTTGAGATTCTGCTATGTGCCAAATCCCACATTTTGTCATTAACATCCTGTCACATTCAAATTGCAAAGCAGAAAGACAATTGATCAAATACACCTTTGACTAACTTACTGGTTTGCAACTTATAAGATCATTAACAAAGTGGGCAAACTCCAAGGACCTTCTGTTTGCCTATGAGATCAGTTTTACATCCATATGATACTGGAAGAAGAAACCAAGATATCAATGATCGTATCTAATAAATAAGATAGACAATATTTAATAAGTATCCTTGATTGCCTGACAATGACTAAACTAAATAAATAATTTTACTTTCTGCCTTAGTAGTATATTGAAGCTACAGATATTAGACAATTTAATGAAGAATAAAAGATCAAATTTCTATCTGATATCTGGATAGAAGACCCCAGGCTCCATTGGCTCCCACAGAAAATTTTCTATAGATCTTTTTCAAGAGCCTTAACAAGTTTTGTAAGGTAAATCTTAATAAATTTAAATAACTTCAGTCACCCATACAAATATAAGGGTAACATTATCTGACATATTATGTGTTTTCACTTATTGTAAAAGATCATATTATAAATTTATTGTGTAGCCATATACCAAAAAGAATTTATGATGAATGACTTTAGAGTGTTATTAAAATATTTTCATCTTTTTATTTTGCATGAACTTTGGGATTATTACTAAATACTTTTATTTTTCAAGATACACCTTTATCAGGGTTTGGCAAACTATGGCTTGAGAGCCAAATATGGATGACTCTGTGTCTTTGTAAATAAAGTCTCATTGGATCATAGTCACTCACAATTTCTATGTGTCTTTTGATGCTTTTATGCTGCAACTGTTGAGTTGGGTAGTTGTGGCATACAAAGTCTAAACTATTTAATATCTTTTTCTTAATAGAAAAATAATTAAATTGCCAAGCCCTGACTTACATGTGTGGTGGTAGAAGGAAGAGATTAGGAAATGAGAAGGAAATGATGAGGAATGAGCAGTTTGAGTGACCATTTTGGTCCCCATTGAAAGAAATAGAGGAGAAAGTATGAGGAGAATTGTGTCCACATGGTTCCTATACATATTATCCTTTGATCCTGTGCATCACTTAAAATTACAGATTTAAGGATAATTTTTAGCATCTGGAAGAGAATCTAGAGATCATATAGACTTTGAATAAATCCTTCAAATTCTATTGAGTTCTTATTTCACTCATGCTAAATAGAATTGTAATATTTTTTTACCAAGCAAGACCAAGATGAAATAAATTATGTATGTGAAATGTTTTTCAAACCCCTAATAGGCTCTCAATATAAGTTTGTTGCATGCATGCTAGTTGTCTAGATCACCTCATTTTACAAAAAAAGAAAACAATGTAGAGAAATTAGATGGATTATGTGACACCTCTCTAATTATTTTGTGGTGGATATATGAATTGATTCACATTTTATATTTCCTCTTTCAACACAATTTATACTGAAATCTCTAGATTTCCTTCTTCAGGTTCCCTCTCCTCATTGCCCAGCTTAGGTCTGAAGAAGATTTCTTGAACCATGTTCAACCTCCCATCCAAATTACAAGAATAAATGCATCCTCACAGGCTTTTGGCTTGAAACACGTCCATTTTTTCTTTTCTTTTTTTGAAATTTTTTCCTTTTTTTCATTTTTTTAATCAGGTTTGGATATGGTTCCTGTTATTGTGTTTGATTTTGCTTCTTTAGATACTACAGAATGAAATGAGCTAGAAAAGCATATCCTGTATTACCCACATCTTATATAATAACATATCATAATTTAGTTAAAATTTATACAAAGTTACAGCTTATTATAGCTAAAATATATTTCTACGTTATATATATGCTTCTATATATTACATGTGTAAAAATGTATGTTGAAAATAGATGTTTTAAATTCTGTTTTACTACTCCTTGAAGTGAGTGTAGATTGACACTGCCAAAAACTCAATATCAAATCTAAATATGATTTGTCTCTGCCTATAAAAGAAATGTGTAAGTACATTTTCTGTTAAACTATAGAATGTATTTTCAGGTATACTTTTAACCACTAGACCCATGCAGGAAAGAGCAACCGAAATATAAGATTGCCATCCATACCAAGGGCACTTGAAATGTTTCTTCTGGGAAAAAATGATAATTTACTTGTCTCGTCAAAATCTGTAATGCCCGTAGTGCCTGCGGCTCATTGTAGACACTCATTTGTTTGTTGAATGAATGATATTTTTCATCCTTGAATGATTCCTTCACTTCAATCTGCTGTGGAAAAAAATATGAGTGAACAAAGGACTTTAAACATTACATCTCTCAAACAAATTATTTAAAATCTTTTCGGAAGTTCAAAAACATTTTAAAGCACTTTAATTTGTTTTGTTCTTCTGTAGTTTATGCCAAAGACATGATGTTGCCTGCCTCTGCTTGCTTACAGGTAGAAGCAACCTGAATCCCTCTAATGGAGTGTGCCAGGAGAGGTGAAAGCAAGCATGAGAAGATGTCATTTTCCGAACCAGATTGCACTTCTTGTCACAATCCTCTTTAGGAATAGCATGGCACTTTAGCTCCAACCTTCTACTTGCTACAGTAGCAATAAAAAAAAGAGAAAAATGCCCAGACAGTTTGTGGGTGGGTGGACTCCACCAGACCCGAAGAACCCACAGTGTTCTCTTCCACTTGAGCCCAATTGTGTTTGAACCTCTTTTGTTCTCAAGAGCAGCTGTCTTTCTATTGGTAAAAGATAGTCAGCATATCAATACTTATTAAACCATAGAGGTTTGACAGTCACTTGAAAATCATTTGGATTCCTATTATTGGCACTAGTTGATAAGAATTTACCTATGCAAAGGGTCATCAATGAACTATAAGGGATTTGCATATGTAGAAAAGAAAATCTGCATGAAAAAAATTCCTTTGTTTGGCAGGGTTATACATGACTTTATTCTTAAATGTTTTCATCCTCTGAAACTTAGGTCAAGAATAAAAGACACAGATAGAGTGATTGCATGTGGGTAAGCCTTAAGAAACTTTAAAATGTAAATAGGGACAAAGGTAATACTGCACTCATAAAATGGAATTTGTAAGCAAGAACTATCTTTTCTTCAACTAAGCGAGTAAGTTTATTTCTCCCAACTTGGAAATATTTCCTACAATAAAATTTATATAATAAATGTAGTATTGAATTAATAACATATCCCTTATATTTTAATCTTATTTACAAATAAAATACAACAAGAAATTTGAATTTGAAATATCAAGCATCAGCCATAATCTACCAACCAAATTTTATTTTTACATATCACTGTATAGTCCATGTCTACAAGTGCACATATTCTTAGCAACAATTATTAAATGCATATGTACTGTTTAAATCTTCTGAAATTAATTCAGTATGAATTTAAATATGGACTAGTTTAACGAAAAGAAACTTTTTGCATGGCACTTTTTTAGGCTATTGAAATGTTGGCTGTATTTTTTAAAATTTCATTGACAATGGAGACTCCCTGCCTTTGTATACTAACATCAAAATGACACCACGCAGTCATCATTTATTTTGACTTATCAAATATCAGAGGAAAAATAAGTGAGTGTATTTCTTTAGGCCATCTCATAGGTAGGTGTGGCTGCCATTCTCTGGCATGGCTTTTCTAGTAGATGGCATGCCAAGATCTTAAGGCTAAAAGTAATTATGCCCAATGTAAGTTAGTTATTCTTTGCCAGTTAAAATTGTCTTTTCAAAGAAGGATTTGAATCTACATACATATCAACTGTTTCAAGAACAGAGGTACAAGAAGTACAAGTTAAATGATTTATTCAACTTTCAAACACAAAGTGAAAGTAAGAATATATTGAATGAGAGTAAGAGAAAAATACACTGGAGTTTTCATGGCGTTTCTAGGTAAGGACATTTACCTTGTTTACATTGAAAATAAATGTGCAGTAGAGTAGTTACAGAGCATTGCATTTTCCTCTATTATTTTGTCCTCTTTCTCTATTGTGTTCATTATATCCTAAGAAAAAAAAAACTGCTATTTTATTGTGATTGTGTATTGTGCTACATCTTTTGTGTGAAATTGCTTAATTTAGCTAAGTGATTATGTTTCCTAAAATTGAACAAAATCTTTCTCAAACTTTGATGGTCAGGTTAGAACACCCCTTCAGTAGTATAATGTTACTGTGATTGCAATTCAAGTGTATGAAGTTGGGTAATATGAAAATATATTACTATGCATAGTAAGACACAAAAGCCTATTTATTTCAAATTAATATTACTTTAACAGCACTAAATTTATTTGTATGGATATCATGACTTTCTCAAGGGTTTTGGTTGAGGCCAACAAAGATTTAATGACAACTCTTTGAAGTTTCATTCTTAATCATCTGCATTCCAAATATTTTGTTTTAAATATATTGGTAAAATTCCTTAAATAGAAACAACTGTGAAGAAGTTTCCAAAGTGTGCTAAGCCAGTGATAGTTCCCTCTCTGAGTCCTTATAATTTCTGTAAGTTACATTTATTATACCATTAGTATGACACAATTATCACTTTAATTAGAGGCAGATGTGACTGACAATTATATATATGGTTTCCCTTCCTTTCATATCTAGTTTTAACTTGTCCCCAAATAATATGCACACTCCTCTAAAAAAAACCTGTACTCTTATTAGTTGAGAAATTCCTATCAAAATGCTATAACAGTGTGTAAGTTTCCCAATGGCAATGAGATTAAAACAAATAATGGAAGCCAGCTGGACTCATGGATCCGTGTCGTCTCTCTGAGGCCACCAAATACCCTTCCCTTCTTTGTGTTCACACCCTTGGAAGATTTGCAGGCAGTTATCATGTTCCCATTTAGTCATTGCTTAGCCAAACTATACATACTCTTTTAATCTTTTTTTTTGCATATAGAAAGTCAAACCCTTCTTTCTGATTTTCTATGAACTCTCTCCAACACTTCTATGTATTTTAAAAATAGCATTCTAGTGTTGACAATATGTCCTTTGTTTTCTATTTTAGAAAGCTTTTAATGGAGCCAGAGCAATATACTGGGTTTTTTAGATGTAGTTTATTTTAGAAAGGATATGTGAATAATAACATAATTATTACAAATTATCACTTGCCCAAGTGACAATGTAGAAATGTAGAGAAGTTTGATTTCATGTATTTTTCTACTTTGTTTACATGGACGGGTGATTTAGAAAGTCACATTTGTTCCTTAAAATCCCCTTTTCCCCTTCAAATGTATGTGAGGATAGGTTCTGTAATATTTAATAATGTCTTCCAAATTTCCCTGAGGTAAGTTTTTATTTTACCTCCAATGTTATGGATGAAAGTCTAGTTTCTAAATTGTATTTTCACAGTCATGTGTTTTTGTTTCCTCCTATTTTGCACAAACTTGACTATGTTGTGGTGTTATAATAAAATGAAATTGACACACTGTACTTTCACCAGTCACGAGAATTTGAAATCTTTAATTTTGCTTTGCAGAGGAAAGGGGGGTTTTAGTTTTACTGTACTTCACATTCTAAAGAATGGAAAAACAAGTTTCTCTACTTTCTGCCTTCTTTCTTCCCCCAAAGAATACTAGTTTTACTTGTAGTGTATATGCAACATACTATCTCTAGTACCAATTCAATGTATGGACTACGGAATCATTCATCCAGTTTTCATTGTGTTTGTTAATCATCCTCAGTAATTTGGTGTGAAGAGAGATGAGTAAGATAACAAGGAGGCAGGAGTGGAATCTCTCACGTGCCTATAATGTTAGTGAGTGGGAGGCTGGGACTTTCCTCTTCATATAAGAACTAATTTCATGGATATAAAAGACAGTGGCTCTGCAAGCCACTCTGCCTGGAAATGTGTAATTATTTTTATCATCATTACTATATTTGCTCAGAAAGAAGGCTGAACCAAAGAGCTGAAATAACTTGACAAAATCTCTGTTGATGAAAACAGTTGCCACGTATCTCTGAAATAGGCACAAACACATTAGAGACCTCATCTTACTAACTCACTGTTGCTCAAAATTGTTTAATACCATCAGAATAATATGACAGCTGCATCACTCATCAAAGAATTTAAGCTTGAAGAAAAGATAAATAAGCAAAATAGGATTAAATGGTGAAAAAAGAGCAAATAGAAATATGTAATTGAAAACACTGAGAAGGGGGTGTGTAGTTGGTGTGTTTTCATGTGTGATGGTGTGGTTGGAGGAGTTACCTAATGACAGTTTTTAGCAAATTCCTATGGGCAGATTTTGACACAGGAAAATAGGACATTCAATTTACTGTCTGAAACATCCAGTTTTTATCAAAATGTTTTAGTTATATAGACATAGTCACAATCTTAATATTTCTCCATTATGAGTATATTTTAAAAACCTCTAAAAGTATTTTATAGAGCAAAAACCTATTCTTTCAGTGAACAAATGAACATGATTTCCTAAAATGTCAGGATAATTACCTGGGGTATCCTTTCACTAGTCAACCTAAAGTTATTATATAAATGCTTAGAAATTTAATTATGGAGCTATGAACAACATTTCCTCTGACTTTCTGTTTAAAATTTTTTTTTTTTTTTTTTGGTAAGCACATTATTTGAGAAAAGCCCACACTTATTAAGGGAGAAATATTCTTGATGCAATTAATTTTTTTTTATCTCTCATCCTTTTTTTTCTTCTCTTCCCTCTCTCCCTTTCTTATTTGTCTTCCTTCCTTGCTTTCTCCCCCTTTCTGCTTGCTTGCTTGCTTTTCTCTTTCTTTCTTTCTTTTTCTTTCTTTTCTTCCTTTCTTCCTTTCTTTCTCTTTCTTTTTTTTTTCTTCCTTCTTTCCTTCCTTCCTTCCCTCCCTCCCTCCCTGCCTTCCTCCTTCCCTCCCTCCCTGCCTCCCTCCTTTCTTCCTTGCTTGCTTTCTTTCTTTTTCTTTCTCTTTCTCTCTCTTTCTTTCTCTCTCTCTCTTTCTCTCTCTCTTTCTTTCTTTCTTTCTTTCTTTCTTTCTTTCTTTCTTTCTTTCTTTCTTTCTTTCTTTCTTTCTCCTCTTTCTGTATTTAAGGTAGAAAAGCCTACTTTTCCAAACCATTACAAACTTTTCAAGATATTTGATGCATGATGTACCAAAACATGAAATGAGAGCACAAAAAGGTTCCAAGTGGGGGTTAAAAGCTGGGGAAGGAAATCCTGACAGGATTGTCTTTCATCCTGTTGTTGGCTTCTGATGGACTGCTTTTCTGTAAAAAAAATATCAGAGCACTGTTCATGGCCAATTACAATCCAATTTGCAATTGTAACTGCATGTTAAAAAGTAAATCGAGTAGAGGTATGAAGGGTAGTTTTCAAAGAAAGGAAAGAAATATAAGGAAATGTGAATATTCAGGTAACAGAGTGTAACTTTTTAAACCTACATAAACTAAATCGTAATCTATGACTTTGACAAGAGTGGAAAAGCTTGTTCTCAAAAGTAATCAAGGATCTAACAATCATGTCTTTTCCTTAATATGGGTTCATGTTTTTCTGAAAATAGACTTATTGGTGTCATTTGTCTCCAAAAGCAAAAGCATTGTTATTGAAATGGAAATAAACTTCAATAATGTTTGTTTATTGGGATGACATTTATACTTTGTGGTGAGAAAATCTTTAGTAGCTTCGATTTCCTCCTTGCCTATTTCAGAATGAACTTGTCTGTCCAGGTCTTTTCTTCTTCACCCCCAGCCCTGACTGGAGGTAAGTAGATATCCTTCTGAGCCATGGAACAGAGAAATGTTACCCCCTACCCGCTCTTAAGTTCTCTGAAGTTCCCCAGGCAATGCCCCTGAGAACTCTCTTGCTGTTTCCCCTGAGGTTGAGAGAACTCTTCTGTGCACTGGAGATGAGGAATGGGAAAGAATTTCAACATTTCAGGGAAGGTAGGCAGCTAAGTAAAAGTACCATCAAAGACACATGTTCAGTTTTTCCTTATCAGCCTTCCTCTCTGATAGTCACCAGTAATAAGAGTGAGAAACATTCTTTGAGCATGTAGAGGGGCTCAGCACTTGGCCTCACACAGGTTTTCCTTAGTGTATTAGCAGGAGGGGAGATTTGGGAGAAATTTTTTCCTTAAACTTTCCATCTGCAGAATTTCTATTTGCACTCTCACACTCACAGGAGCAAATTAAAATCAATAATCTTTAATTTTTTAAATATTAAATAGCAATATATTAACTCTGTCAAATAGAGAAACATCAACTATTTTTAAGACATCCTCCTTACTCAGGTTTGTAAGAAACTAGAGTATGTAGATCACTTTTGAGAGAACAATTTCCCTACCACCCAAGGAATCGTGTCATATTAACATTGATTATAATTCTGCTACTGCCAGATAATATGTGTTAAATGGTTTTAAAAAGGTTGTTAGTTGAAAATATTTGAAGACTCTTCTCATCTTAATTCCCCATGCAGTATCTGACCTGTAAATCCATAATGAAAATGTTGCTTTCATTTGGTTTTCCTCCTTCAAAGGAAACTAACTTTAACACAGACTTTTTCCTCAAAGATTCACAAATATGAACCACACCTATTAAAATATAAAATTTTACCTATTATAAAATGGTACATTTATCAAAAAACATGATACTGAGGCATTTCTGACGTAAACAGGTGTGTATGTTCTTCACTGTAGTATTTGCTTTTGTGGAGCTTGTTGGTTTTAGGAAAATCAATTTCATAGAATCATACGCTGGCACATTATCTTTTAGTTCATGTCTGTTTCTCAAAATGATACCTGTCTAATATATACGGAACAATTGGCAGAGTTTGGATTTCACACCCTTTCTTAGAAATATAATTCATAAGCCTCTAATCAGCAAGTTTTCTTAAGAGGCCTACCTAAAGAGAAAGCCCTTAAGCAATCACAGTCGATTCTTATTTGACTGTTTTGAGTAGAAACAATAAAATTGCTTAGCTTTGTTTCATTTAAGTATTTGAATACTATTAAATTTGAACTAGTAGCCTTTTCCAACAGCATTCTTTTTTGCTCGCTTTCTGCTTTGCACTTACTTAGACAATCCAGAAAATAGTAAAACATCCTTATAATATAATACTGAATTTGAAAAGAAAAACTATGTCATGGAATTATGTATTAGTAGAAATCTGACTGTTGCTGGATTTACAAGATTTACTTAGTTAGGAAACATGTACCGAGTGCATACTATGTACCAGGGACTTTGCAAGTCACTAGGTATACAAAGCCATAGAACATAGCTCTGTCATTTGTATAGCAAATAATTACACTAGAATCTGATACATACTTTAATAGTTTGTATAATGTGCTTGTTACAAGAACATAAGGAGAGACTTTAGTCCAGGAGAGTTGGGAATACTTTCACAAAAGAGAATGAGAGGTGGTCAATTAGACTGAAACGTAAGGCATGTGTGTAGAAGTTTTGTGAGTTAGGACTAAGAGATTACAGCAAAGCCAGGAGTTGAAGATTATGTGACTTGCAAAACGTTTGAACTTTGTCTTGTTGGTTGAATAATGTATGTATTCATTCCAAAAACATCTTTTGAAAGTATTTATTGAGTACCTACTATGTTCCCAATAGTATGCTAGACATCAGGGTTACAGCAACAAATAAGACAAAAATCTCTGGTCAAAGTATTTGCATTTGGGGTGGGGTTAGGGGATAGAGTAACAAATCAACTAAACAATACAACAATAATAATGATAAATCATTTATAATGCATAGTATGATATTAGGTATTATAAGTGTTATAAAGAAAACTAAAATACTGTAAGGGGACAGGAAGTAATGTGGGAAGGAAGACTGGTCACACAAGTTTTTCAAAGAAGGTAATGTTCGAAACAGAGATCTGTTTACCAATTTGAATGGTGGAAATGAGGCTTGTAAAACATCCAAGAAAAGATTATCTTGGGAAGAGGGAAGAAAAAGCTCAGAGACATTGAGGAATTAATTCATCAGGTTGTAAGAAACCATCACTGAAATTCAAATACGATAAGCCAGGAAAGATAGGCACTATTTTCACATCTTCAGAAAGTCCTATCATTAATAAGAAGATAAATATATTATTCTTTTCTTGGAAAAATAATCTTTACATAACAGAGGTCCTTTTAAACTGTTAACTCTAAATTCCTGTTTTTATGTCATTGTTGCATCTCACCTAGAATGAAGACTCAGGAATATAAGTGGTTTTGAAAAGACTTATTTAAATATTGAACACTTGTCTACATGTTTAGATAAGTTTGCATTGGGAACTACTGAACTATCATCTTCTGTATGGTCATGTAAATGCTAGTGGATGGTAGGATGGATGAATTGTTACTCATTTTGACTTGGAAAAATCAGGCTTTCATTGAAACTGTTACTGAAAACAACTGCAGCAAGAACTTTGATAGGATGAATAATGACAATTCAGAGTTTAACAGGTTTCTGGGTTCACTGTCTTGTTTTCCATATGAAAAAAAATGTTGCTGCTCTGACAGTTATTGTAAGTATTTATTAGTAAATCTAGATGCTAAAATAGAAATATTATTAGAAGATATGGGGGTTTGAAGGTTAATTTTTAGCAGCTGCTTAAAGCTCTCAATTGCTGTTGTGATCCCAACTGGAATTAGCGTCAATTTATGCTCATGCCCATGCACCTATGGAGACATGACAAAGACAAATCGATCGGTTAAAGTGACAGCAGGGGCCAAGATGAGTCACCAAAGGAAGCATCTTTCAATTCCCAGGCTCACCGTAGATTTTCAACGCCAGGAGAGAGTATTATCTGCCACCTTTTCAGAACTTTATTTCACAAGGACACTTCACTTTCTCCATTCTGAGAGATTCTTTGTTGCTTTGAAATTCATCTGCAGAGGACAATATTTACCATGTTAGACGTCCTCAAATTTTCACTGCATTTGATTTTATGACTAACCTCTTCTGTCACCTGACATTTACCCGTGAATTTCTATTCATAACTAAAGCTTTAGACAGGGACTTGACAGATTCTCCCCACAGCAGCACCCTATCCTAAATAAAACAAGTGATGGTTTCCCATATGTTTCATGAAGCAGCACACAAGCTGTCTAATTACAATATGTCTTAGTAGGAGAATTTCAAACTTAAGATAGAGAGAAAATGCCCCCTTTTCTAGAGTAGAGCAGTTCCTTAGAATTTTTATGATCTCATCATTCACTCAAAGTGGGCAAAGACATATCCCTGCTTCCCAGTAATATCCCAGGGAAGATAAAGCAAAGGAGTAGAACCTGATGTGTTAGAAACCTATTCATAATGAGTGGGCAAGGCAGGAGCAGTGGCATGTCAACTCTTGTGTGTCAATGTTTCATGTAAATTTATTTTGAGTTCAGCCAAACTTTTTCTTCCTCTGCTCTCATGCCAAGGGCAATCTATAAATCTAGTCTCAGCACTGTAATTCTGGATAATGCTGCAAGAACTTTATCAATAGGATGTAGACAAATCTATATTTGTGTTTTATGAGTTGGTTGGGTTTACGTTGTCATAGAGAATTATAGCAACTGGTAGTTTGAAATACTTGTTTTGGAAATTGCGGAGTTTGAACATCCCCAGTTCTCACTGACAAGGAGCAGAAGAGGACAAATTGTCTATGAGTCAAACAGAGAAGGTTTTCTTAGCTCCACTCTCATTGCTACTCTTTTACTTCCCAAAGTCCTTTAGCCTGAAAGTGATATGCCTGACTGTCAGGGAGATAGAACCTGTGGTTTAAGATAGAAAGTACTTCATGAGCCACTTTGATACTCAGGGACTAACTTGAAATATTAGTCTTTAAAGGATTTTTATTATGTACAGAGAAAAATCAAGTTTCCCTTTCTTTGCCTAGCAAGTAGCTTACTCAAAGGAAATAAATGTAGATTTCAAGTGGCCAAACAGAAATTAATGTTTATATCTTTTACTATTAATAATGGGGACAATGATATTTAGAGTTGCATTGCCAATATGGAAGCCCCTAGCCACATGTGGATACTATGCATTCAAAATGTGGTTAAAACATACTGGATAAAAATATTTTATTATATAAATATGGTTTGTATTTGTGTTTTCATTACATTGTGTTGGATTGCATTGGTTTGCCAAGTTAATGTGCCAAATTCATACAACTTAAAAGAGGTAATAAGAACATTAATAATAAAAGTTAACATTCATGAAACATTTATGAAGGGTCAAGCACTCTATCCTGTGCTTTAATCCTTTCAAGAACTCTATGAATAATACATCATTATCTCCATTTTTCAGATGAAGAAATTGAGGCTTGAGGAGTTTTAAGTTAATATGCACAAGGTAACAGAGCTAGTATATGGCTTTAGGATACTTTCGAACCAAAAGGAAGTTAGCTATGTAACTTTTCAATTAACATGCTCAAAATACAGTGACATTGATTTTGTGTGTGCATAAATGTGTGTGTTTGGTTTGGCTGTGTGTATCTTTTGTAATTTAGTTTTAGTTTACAGTAAAACTTCCTCTTTTTGGGGTACAATTAATTCATATAACCATATTCACAAACAAATGTCATCCTACCAAATTACCTTAAATTAGTTCCTCTCAGTCAACCTTTCCCTCAACCCATAACCCTAGTAGCCACTGATCTATTCCCTGACCCAGTTTTGCCTTTTGCAGAATGTCATATAAATGAAATCATATAGAATGTGTCCTTTTGAGTCTGGCTTATTTTAATTAAGCTTTTTTATTGATGACTTGTATTCCATGATAAAGATTAGCAAAATGTGTTTTTTTAATTCACAACTTAAATGGCATTAGGGTCATTTTCGGGTTTTGGTGGTTATGAAAAAAACTGCTATAAATATTTGTGTACAAGTTTAGCATGCACACACATTTTTATTAACTTTTTTATTTACTTTTATTTTATTTACTAAACACCTTGGAGATGAATTGCTGGGTCTCATGGCAAGTATATGTTTAACTATTGTCAAAGAAACTGCCAAGTGGTTCTCCTAAGGGGCTGGGCAATTTTAAATTCCCACCAGGAATGCATGTGAGTTCTAGTGGCTTTGCCTCTTCATCAGCCCTTTGTATCTTGAAGCACTTTGTTGTCGCTATTGTTTTGCTTTGGTTGGTTTGCAGGGGTATCTCATTGTGGTTTAATTTGCAAATCCCTAATATCTATCAATGTTGAGCGCTATTGCATGTGCTGACTTGCTATTCAGACATGTTCTTTGATGAACTTTCTGTTCAAATCTTTTGCACACTTTTCAGGGATTGTTGACTTTTATTATTATTATTTTTAGTTCTTTACATATTCTTCATACAAGCTTCTTATCAGATACATGATTTGGAAATGTTTTCTCCTGGTCTGTGACTGGTCATTTCATTGCCTTTACTGTGTCTTTTTCTAAGCAAAAAAATTTTAATCTTTATGTAGTTCAATTTATCAATTTTTATCCTATTAGGTCATAATTTGGGTATTCTAAGAATTATTTGCCAAAACCCAAGCCACAAATTGTAAACTTTTTTTCCTAAAACTTTTATATAGTTTTACTTTTTACCTTAAAATCTCCTCTTTTTTGCATCTGAATGTTCAATTGATCTAATATCATTTGTTGAAAGACTATTTTTTCTCTTTTGCATGATCGTCAAAAAAACACAATTGACCTTTTATCTGTGGAGCTGTTACTGTGCCCTTTGTTTTATTCCGTTGATCTCTGCGTCCATCCTTTGCCAATACCACGCTGTCTTGGTTACTGTGACTTGACAGTAAATCTTGATATCAGGTAGTGTGAGACTTCCAGCTGATTTTTTATCAAAATTATTTTGGCTATTATAGTTTCCTTGCTTTTCCATATACATTTTTGAAAATATCTTGCCAGTACCAACAAATAGCCCCCTGGTGTTTTCACTGGGATTATGCTGAATTGGCAGATACATTTGAGAAGAATTGATATCTTAAAAACAATGAATTATCCAACCCACAAAACCAGTATCTTTATATCTCTACATAATTATAGGTCTTTTATAATTTCTTTTCTCATAATTTCTAACATATAGATCTTGCACATATTTTATTATATTTATATCTAAATATTTTACTTTTTGATATTCTTGCAAATGGCATTGCTTTTATTTTTTGTTTTCCAGTTATGCATTGCTAGTATGTAGAAATAGAATTTTTGTGTATTGAGAGCTTATATACTGAGAGCTTCCTCATTTATTAGTTCTAAAACTTTTTAGAGTTTCTCTGAGACTTTCTACATGCACAAACATGTCATGTCTAAATAAAGTTTTATTTCTTCTTTCAATAACACGCTTTGTTTTTCTCTGTCTTGTCTTTTTTGACTAACTAGACCTTCCAGTATGGTTAAGAATAGGAATGAATATCCTGATGTTGATTCTGACCCTAGGAAAGTATTCATTCTTTTATCATTAAGTATGATTTTAGATACAGAGTTTTTTTGTAGATGCCCTACATAAGTTTAAGGAAGATTTTTTATATTTTTACTTTGCTGAAAATTTTCTTTATCAAGAATAGAAGTTAAATTTTCAAATGATCTTTCTGTACCTGCTGATACCATCATGTTATTTTCTTCTTTATTCTGTTTATGATTAATTTCTAAATGTTGAACTAGCCTTCAATACCTGGGATAAATTCCACGTGGTCATGATGTATTATCCCTTTTATGTATCCCTAGTTTACAATTCCTAATATTTTGCTGTGCATTTCTGTAGTGAGTTTTATGAGGGGTTATTTTTTTCTTGTAATGTCTTTGGTTTTGGTATCAAGGTGATGCAGGTCAAATATAATTTGGGAAATGTTCTCTCCTTTTCCACTGTATCAAACAGACTTTGAATGTGATATTATGTCTTCTTTCAATGTCTGTTAGAATTTTTTGTATGTGATCTGACAATCTCTGGTAACTAGAATGTTTAGATCATTTACATTTATTGTATTTAGTATGATTGAACTAAGGCCTAGAAATTTGCCTATTTGTCTTCTGTTTGTTTCCTCTAATTTTTGTTTTTCTGTCTCTCCTGACGTTTTAAGTCTATTTGACTTTAAATATTTTTAACTGTATCTCTTCCTTATTTTTCTAATAGTTGTTCAAATAATTAAAGTATACATACCAAAAATATTCACAATTTACTTAAATTTAATATTTTACTTAAAGTAAAATGTAGAAAGCTTACAACCATGTGAGTCACTTAACCTTTGACCTTTTATTTAAAGTTATGTTTCATCTGAACACAATGAAACACTACCAGATGATGTCATAAATATTCTTTCAACAGTAATATATATTTTTTACAATTAGGAGGATAAAGGTGGTCTATTATAGTTACTCAGATATTTAATATTCTACTTGCTTTTCTTTTTTCCCCAAAGTTCTGAGCTTTCCACTGGTGTCATTTGCTTTTAGCCTGACAAACTTCTATAAATTTCTTTTAGAACAGATTTGCTCATGGCATATTTTTAGTTTCCCTTAAACTAAGAATGTCTTTATATCACCTTTATTCTTGGAGGATATTTTCATTGGATATAAATGTGATTTGACAGACTTTTTCCTTCAGCTCTTTAAAGATATTGTCTCACTGTCCTCTGGCCTCCATGAGGAGACCATGATCTCTGATGAGAAATCTAGCACCTGTAATATTCTTCATTTTAACTCATGACTTTGTAAGACACAAGAAGAGAGTTCAAAAACAGTGAACTAGGAAAGAAGAATGTGAATATGTAGCAGCATCAAGGGTCCATGAAGAGCTTCATGATTGAGTTTAAACTAAGCTAGTCAGCCAGTTTAACTACACAGGCGCCAGGGTACAGAAGAGAAAAAGCTAGATTTAACCAGTGCTGTGATATTGTCCCGCTTCTGTGACAAAAATATTTTATGAAAAGAACTGCTAACCTCCTTGGAAGTAACAAAGAATAGAGCAGAAAAAAATTAAAAATACTTTTTAAACAACATCTGTTTAATTGTTTAATACTGATATCATTTAAAGACTTGTGAGGACTGGTGCAGTATTTAGCTCCCTCTCAGTTAATGTATTTAAACCACACTATTTGTCCATTAATTCCAAAAATATGCATTGAGAGTATGTTATGCTATATGCCAAATACTATATGAGGATTTGCAAATATAAAGGTGAACAAATATAAACATTGTACACATCCTCTCATAGCTTACAAACAAGTGATTAATTACTTAACATGATCAAATACTCTCCTTTTAGGTCTGGAAGAAAGAGCTCCAAGGGGAAATAAAAAGAAAGTGCATGGGCTGGGAAGATAACTTAAGAAAAAATCCTACTATAAAGGTATATTTGAAAAATGATTAAATATGTAATCATGACAAATAGACCTGGAAAACAATAAAAAATTGTTACAAACTATTGGCAAAACAAGGAGCTGTTAAAAAAAAATGCATATAAACATAACACTAACTTGACTCTGAAGCAAATGGTATTTATGTGGTTATAAGCATGTAAACACCGCTTATTGTTTTACCTAAAATATTGCTCCAAATAAAATCGAATAGGAGGAAGGGTAAGTGTTGGCAGAAGTGATCTAAATTCTCCACTATCAAAAAAGTCAAAAGATAATATCAAAATTTATACGTTAAGAAATGATAACTATCTAAAGAGTTACATGTTTTATTGTGTCTTAAAGACAGAATTAACTTAAAGGAGATCAAGGAATACTATTTTTAATAATAATGCTTTGAGAATAAATCAATTTTTTAAGGTAGGCACACATATTATTTTCACTCTAATTTAAGCAATATTAAAATCATATAGTCTTCCTTAGACCTCTTTCATACACCTTTTTCATTAAGGCATCATTAACTCTGTAAATTTGTAAGCACTGAGCAGAGATGTAGAGTCCATTTTATGAATTCTTTACCAGATATTCCGACTGGTATTTCCCCTTTGCTATATTCAGTGCTCCTTATCTATTTAGTAATTTATAATAAATATAGGAGCAAGGCTGTAAGAATCTGAGAGTGTTTTTTTTAATCTAACAAGTGTTTGACAATTATAAATTAGCATTCCAGAAGGGGAGGTGACATGCAGATGTCATGAATATTAGAGATGATCTAACTATGTATACGTCTTAACACTAGAGAGAGACTTTCAGAAGGAAAATGGAATGGTTATTAGTTCTGCAACTCTTCTTACATAAATTACAAATCACCTCACATTTTCTAGGAAAATATACTTGGAATCAAGGCATTTGCTCTGCTGTCTTTCATTATAACTTGAGTGACAACTGACAGTCATAAATAAATATTCAAAATTATTTAAAACAATTTAAGCAGATTTTAAAGCTATCCTACATTTTTCTATTTAACCACATCCATGAAACTGCTTTCAATCTCAAAATCTGTTAACGTGATGCAACAGAAAACGAAGAAACCTGGCTGTAAGAGAAAAAGAGATGTCTAAGTTCAGACATCATCTGTGTCATTTCCAAAGAAATTTTAAAACAAGGAGAAGCAATTCAATTTCAGATACAGAGTTTGTTTCTCAGACTTTGAAATCCAACAGATCTAAAATCAAACCCTGGCTCTGCTTTTAGCAAATTAATTTACCCCCATTTTGCATAACAGTAAAATGGGAAATAAAATGACAACCTTACAGTTTGGTGAGAATTTCATAAAATAATGCCTATAAATTATGTGCTGACCAAACACAGTAAACTCTAAAAGTACTGGTTCTTTTCATGTCCATGCAGTTGATATTATAACCTCATCACACTATTGCATGCATAGTACAATTATCAGTAATAATAACTGCCACTCAATGAACTTTCTCTTTACATTCAGTGATTTTTTTTTTCTCTTTCAAACATGCAGTTTTGTTTTAATTTTACGTTTTCAACTTTTCTGGGTACATAGTAGTTGTATATATTTATGGCATACATGAGATATTTTGATACAGGTATACAATGCATAATAATCCCATCAGGGTAAATGGAATATCCATCACCTCAAGCATTTATCCTTTGTGTTACAAAAAAAAAAAAAAAATCCAATTATATTATTTTAGTTACTTTTAAATGTATAATTAAATTATTGACTGTAATAACCCTGTTGTGATATCAAATATTAGATTTTATTCATTCTTTCTAGTTTTTGTGTACCCATTAACCATTCACACTTTCCCCATCTCCACCACCCCACTACGCATCCCAGCCTCTGGTAACCATCCTTTTATTCTCTTTCTCCATGAGTTTAATTGTTTTAATTTTACCTCCCACAAGTAAATGAGAACATGTGAAGTTTGTCGTTTCGTGCCTGGCTTATTTCATTTAGCATAATGACCTACAGTTCCATCCATGTTGTTGCAAATGGCAGGCTCTAATTCTTTTTTGCGGCTGAGTAGTACTCCATTGTGTATATGTGACACATTTTCTTTATTCATTCATGTGTTAATGGACACTTAGGTTGCTGTCTTTTGGATAAAAGTCATTTTAATTTGGGTGAGATGATACCACATTGTAGTTTTGATTTGCATTTCTCTGATGATTAATGATGAGCGCCTTTACATATGCCCATTTGTCAATTTTATGCCTTTTTTGAGAAATGTCTATTCAGATCTTTTGCCCATTTTTAATTGGATTATTAGATTTTCTTTTCCTATAGAGTTGTTTCAGCTCCTTATATATTCTGGTTATTAGTCCCTTGTCAGATGGACAGTTTGTAAATATTTTCTCCCATTCTGTAGGTGGCCTTTTCACTTTCTTGGTTGTTTCTTTTACTGTGCAGAAGCTTTTTAACTTAATATGATCCCATTTGTCCATTTTTGCCTTGGTTGCCTGTGCTTGTGGGCTGTTATTAAAGAAACTTTTGCCCAGTCCAATGTCCTAGAGAGTTTCTTCAATGTTTTCTTACAGTAGTTTCATAGTTTAAGGTGTTATATTTAAATCTTTACCCCATTTTGATTTAATGTTTGTATATGGTGAGAGATAGGGGTTTAATTTCATTTTTCTGCATATGGATATACAGTTTTCCCAGCACCATTTGTTGAAGAGACTGTCCTTTCCCCAATATATGTTTTTGGCAACTTTGATGAAAATGAGGTCACTGTAGAAGTATAGATTTGTTTCTAGGTTCTTTATTCTGTTTCATTGGTCTATGTGTCTGTATCAACTACTATGCCGTTTTGGTTACTATAGCTCAGTAGTATAATTTGGAGTCAGTTAATGTCATTTCTCCAGTTTTGTTTTGTTTGCTCAGGACAGCTTCAGCTATTCTGTGTCTTTGTTTTTCCATGTAAATTTTAGGATTATTTTTATATTTCTTTGAAGAATGTCGTTTTAGTAAGTATTGCCTTGAATCTATAGATTGCTTTGTGTAGTATGAATATTTTAATAATCTTTATTCTTCTAGTTCATGAACATGAAATATCCTTCCATCTCTTGTGTATCCTCTTCAATTTATTTTGTCAGTGTTCTATTGTTTTCATTATAGTTATCTTTCTTTTCTCTGTTTAATTCCTAGGTATTTTATTTTATTTGTAGTTATTGTAAATGAAATTCCTTCTTTATTTCTTTTTCAGATGATTCACTGTTGTCATACAGAAATGCTACTGATTTTTGTATGTTGATTTTGTATCTTACAACTTTACTAAATTTGTTTATTAGTTCTAATAGTTTTTTGGTTGAGTCTTCAGTTTTTTTTTATGTGTGAGATTATATCAGCTGCAAACAAAGAGAATTGGATTTATTCCTTTCCAATTTGGATGCTTCTTATTTCTTTCACTTGTCTGATTGCTCTAGCTAAGACTTCCAGTACTACATTGAATAACTGTGGTGACAGTGGGCATCCTTGTCGTGTTCCACATCTTAAAGGAAAGGCTTTCAGTTTTTCCCTATTCAATATGATGCCAGCTGTGGGTCTGTCATATATGGCTTTTATTAAGTTGAGATATGTTCCTTCTATATGCAGTTTTTGAGGGTTTCTTTATCATGAAGGAATTTTGAATTTTATCAAATTCTTTTTCAGCATCAGATGATATGATCACATGGTTTTTATCTTTCATTCTGTTGATATGAGGTAACACATTGATTGATTTGCATATGTTGAAACATCCTTGCATCTTTGGGATAAATCCCACTTCGTCACAATGAATGATCTTTTTTAATGTATTGCTGAATTCTGTTTGCTAGTATTTTGTTGAGGATTTTTGCATCAATGTTCTTCCAGGATATTGACCTGTAGTTTTCTTTTTTTGATGTTTCTTTGTCTGTTTCTTCTTCTCTGTGTATTTTTGAATAGCCTGTCTTGAAGCTCACTAATTCTTCTGTTTGATCAATTATGCTATTAAGAGACTCTGATGCATTCTTTAATAGATAAATTGCATTATTATCTCCATAATTTCTGCTAGATTCTTTTTTAATTATTTCAATCTCTTTGTTAAATTTATCTGATAGAATTCTGAATTCCTTCTCTGTTTTATCTTGAATTTCATTGAATTTCCTCAAAACAGCTATTTTCAATTCTCTGTTTGAAAGGTCGCATATCTCTGTCTTTCCGGGATTGGTTCCTGGTTCCTTATTTAGTTCCATTTGGTAAGAATATATTTTCCTGGATAGTCTTGATGCTTGTGAATTCTTGTGTATGCTCATCAGTATCTGGGCATTGAAAAGTTAGGTATTTATTAGTCTCTGCAGTCTAGGTTTGTTTATACCCATTCTTCTTGGGAAGACTTTCCAGGTATTCAAAGGGGTTTGGGTGTTATAATCTGTTATTGGTCACTGCAGCCACATCTGCATTGGAGTGCACTCCAAGCCTATAACATTGTGGCTCTTGTAGACTTGTAGAGGTACTGCCTTGATGGTCTTGGATAAGATCCAGAAGAATTCTGTGGATTACCAGGCAGATTCTTGTTCTCTTCCCTTACTGTCTCCCAAACAAATGGAACCTTATCCTGTGCTGAACTTCCTGGAGCTGGAGGAGGAGGTGAGACAAGCACCCCCATGGCTACCACCCCTAGGACAGTGCTGCATCAGAGCTAAAGTCAGCACAGCTAGGTCTCGTCCAGGGCCCACTCTAACCACTACTTGGCTACTGCCTATGTTCGTTCAAGGCCCTAGGGCTCTACATTCAGCAGGTGATGAAGCCAGCCAGTCTTGTGTCCTTTTCAGAGCAGCAAGTTCCTATGGGCCCCAGTGGGTCCAAAGATGCTACATGGGAGTCAGAGCCTGGAATTAAAACTTTCGGGATCTGCCTGGTGATCTGTTCTACTATGGCTGAGCTGGCACCCAAGTCACAAGACAAAGTCCTTCGCACTCTTCCTGCCCTATTTCAGAAACTGAGAAGTCTCTTGCCATGGCTACCACTAGCACAGGCCCGCAGGGAATACTGCCAGGCTACTACTGATGTTCATTCAGCTCCAGGGGCTCTTCAGTCAGCTTGTGTTGATTTCTGCCAGCCGTAGGACTCTTATTTCAGGGAAGTCAGCTCCCCTCCAGCCCAGGGAAGGTCCAGAAAAGCCATCTAAGAGCCAGGGCCTAGAATTGAGGACTCCAAGCACCCACTTGGTGCTCTACCCAACCGTGGCTGAACTGGTACCTAAGCTCCTTTTCTCTTTCCTCTGCTTTTCTCGAGCAGAAAGAATCTCTCTCCATAGTCACTATAACTGGTAATGTGTTAGATCACACCTAAAGCCAGCAAGTCTCAGAGTCTCACCCAAGGCCCATGGCAAGTACTGTCTGGATACCGCTGCTGATTATTCAGGGTGCAAGGGCTATTTAGTCTTCAGGTAATTAATTCTTCCAGGACCGGGTCCTTCCATTTAAGGTAGTGGGTTCCCTTCTGATCCAGGATGTGTCTAGAAATGTCATCTGAGAGCTAAGGTCTAGAGTGAGTACCTCAGGATCCTGCCTGCTGCCCTATCCTACTGTGACTGAGCTGGTAAAGTCCTCTTTACTCTTCCCCCTCCTCGCCTTCAGTGGAAGGAAGGAGTCTCTTTCGGAGCTCCAAGCTGTGCTGTGTGGGGTTGGGGTGGTGTAAGCCCTCCTTTAGCCACCCCAGTTGGTGTCTCACTAGGTTGTGATGCCCCCAGTCTACTGGCTCCAAGCATAGCACAGCAGTAGGACTTGCCTAGAAATTGCAGTCCTTGTTGCATAAACAGCCTTTCAAGTTTATTTAGAACCCCAGAGCATTTTAGCCCACAGTGGCAAGGCTTGACAGAACTCAGATTCTGACCTCTGGTTTGAACGATTCCTGTCCTCTGGGATTCCCCTCTGGCTAGGGTTTATCTAAATGCTCCCGCCATGGGTGTCAACTGAATTTGTCCAGTGTTTCTTTCTGCTGTGACAGGGCCACAACGAATTCCAATGCAAAGTCCGACAGTCACTGTGCCGTCTCTCTCACAAGTGCTCAGATTCTCTGCACTACACACAAATGCCTGGGATTGGGGCAGGGGTGCTGTTGGTAATTCAAGACTGTCTTTCCTACCCTTTTCAGTGCTTCTTTAGGTGATATGAAGTTAAAAACCAGGTACTGTGATCATTCTCCTGATTTTTGGTTCTTCCGAAGGTGCTTTTTTGTGTAAATACTTGTTAAATTTGCTGTTCCTGTAGAGAGGATGATTGTTAGGGGCTTCTATTCCACTGCTGCCTGTACTCTCCTCCTCTATTCAATGTTTTCTACAGAGATCACTAATCTGGAAGTCCTGGCTTATCGCCCATTTGACAAAGAAGAAACATAGGCCTGGGGGAAAAAAGGAACTTGTTCTAGGTAACACAGTTAACGTATGTCAAATGTTGAATTTGAACCCAGACATATATGATTCCCAAACCCCGGCGCTTTACAATAGTACATCACCAAGCATGTTGTATTTCTTTTAGGAGATCAGAATGAGGAAATAAGAGTACTACATTCAAAACAGATAGAGACCCCAGTGAAATGCAGACCAAGTTTCTAACTGATCAGATTTTAATAACATTAAAACAACCATGTTTTCTCACTGAGAAAATTTGGAATCTGTGTCCATTCAAATTAATTAAAGCAGCATAGCACCTGTCTACTTGTAAAGAAAAATCAGGTCCGATACATTGAGCTATGTATGGGAATTACTTATCTGAGCATTAAGATAAAATTTAAAGTCTACTAATATGAGTTTTTAGCAGTGTAATATATTACACAGGCATCCAGGGCTCCTGACAGCAAGGTAATTTACATATATTATTTTAATAATCCTCATAATTTTTCTGCTGGGAAGGTAACTAGCAATTATTTCTCAGATTTCTCAGATAGTGAACAAAAGCACAGGGAAGGAAAATTTTATAAGTATGTCTCAATAGATCTCAAATTTTATTTTTAACTTTGGGACTATTTGCTAGATTTTGGAGGTTAATTAGAATTAAAACATGTCTGTATTTTAGATGGAAAATAGTAATAACTAACTTTGGAGAGATATCCTGAGTTATAACAAAAAATGGGAAAAATAAATTTTTGTGCTCTTTCCTTTACCACAGAAAATATCCAGTGGTTCTCTGGCAACTATTTCAGTAAAAATAACAACTACTCTTATCCAATAGATCATTTTTTAGCATCAACTAGTGAAGTGAATGTGATCGAGTCACCACATTAAAAAAAAAAAAAAAAGCCACCCGATTTGTCATTCAATTTATAATATTAGGTACAATGTGAGAATATTCCTGAAGATTTTGTTTGTGATACCAGCACTATAGCCCTGAAATAAAAGCACAAACTATAGGGGGCAAGAAGTCAGCATGGAACTACCACACATTTTATTCGAAAACTCATCATATGGTTTTTATAAGTTTTCAAACAAACTAGAAAGATGAAAACAAAATGGAAGCAAGGAAATCTGATATCCCTCATGAGTCAGTTTCTGATTGACTGATCATGCCAAGTTGTGCTTTATTGCATCTGTGATGAGCAAATGGCAATTTCAGAGCCCTAATTCATTGCAGAATTCTCCTATAAGTAGTTTATTTAATATAAGACTTTAATTAGTTGTCTCTGAATGTTGTTACAATTTGATAGAACAGTTGTTCTTTTGTTAATCTTATTTGATGAGATATAGAAAATTCTAATAGTATAACAGAAAAGGTATAATTACTTATTGGTGCATTACATGTTAAAGAAGGTATAGGAAATAATGAAACTTAGTAAAAAGACAAACACGGAGGTAATCTCAATTTGCCTATCTATCTCACAAATATTTGATGAGCACCTACTTTACACCAGCCACTTTGGATAAAATGGTAAGCAAAGACAGCCATAGCTCCAATGCTTATTACAGTCTAGAGGAGGAGACATATAGGTATCAAATAGTTATACAAATAAGTGTAAAATGAAACATGAGGTAAACATCATGAAGACATGTTACAACAGGGGATTTGACAACATAAGAAAGTCAAAGAAAACTTCCAGTGAAGAAATGATGACTACACTGTGATCTGAAGGATGAGCAGGAATTAAGCAGATAATAAGAGGAAAAAGCATTTTGACCAAAGAAAGGACTATCTACAAGGGCCCTTTGGCAGTTATCTTAGTGTATGTGAAAGACTAAATACAGTTCAGTGTGCCTGAAGCAGAAGCAGAGGAAAAGGTTAAATTGTACAATTTTATTATTCATAAAGCATGTTGAAAATTGTAGTTGAAAATTCTGTTTACAACCATAAAGGGTAATGAGAACTAGAGTTACCCTCCTTCCTTAAGCAATGATAAAAGAGATGAAAACATATAAAACAACTGTTTTTCAGACATTAATCAAGACTCAGTGCACTACAGGATGACTACAGGAAGGGAAGCAAACTAAGTGAGTATTATGACTGCCCCGGCTTCCCGCCCGCAAAGAGTTTCCAGGCTACATTGCAGTGGGACAAACCAAAACAGAGCCCGCAGGCCACTGAGTTGAAGGAATGGAGGTGAAAAATTGGAGAGGTTACAGTACTGCAAAAAGAGAGCTTCACAGAAAGGGAAAGTCACACAGAGAGGTAATTGAAAATTTACAGAAATCCAAAGAAACTACCTAAGGCCAAGAAAGAACCACCCGAACAGACCAGGCAGAACAATACTGAAAGAGCATCCAGAGCCAAGAATATGGCTTTAAATAGCAAAAAAAAAAAAAATGTAAGAGGCATTTATGTATACATCTAAAGGAATACAGTCAGAATCTTTATGTTGAAAACCACAGAAACAACACTTTCGAAACTTTTAAAAGATCTAAGTAGACATATATCTCTTTCCTCAATTGCAAGACTCAGTATTAAGATACCAACTCGATCTAGAAATTCAACACAATTCCAGTCAAAATTCCAGAAAAGTTTTACACACATAGCAATGAGACAGTTTTAAAATTTGTATGGAAAATATAAGGAAGCAGAAAAGCCAAAATAATATGAAAACGAAGAAAAAGTTAGAAAACTCATGCCCCTTGATTTCACAGTATCTACAACAAGATTCTGTGATGTTGGTTAAAGGATAGACATAAACATCAATGGAACAAAATAGAGGGCCCAGAAACAAACCCACAAAACTATAGAAAACTGAAATTTGACAACAGTTCAAAGTCATTTGCAATGTAAAAAGGGGTTTTTTAAACAAATAGTGCTAGAACAATTTAGCATCAATTTATACATAAAGAAACCTCTATATGTGCTTCATATATTATATAAAAATTTACTCTTTTGAGAATTTTCTTTTCATATCCTTCTCCCACTTTTTGATGGGGTTGTTTGTGTTTTTCTTGTTAATTTGTTTAAGTTCTTTGTAGGTTCTGGATATTATCCCTTTGTCAGACGGATAGATTGCAAAAATTTTCTCCTATTCTGTAGGCTGCCTGTTCACTCTGATAATAGTTTCGTTTGCTGTGAGGAAGCTCTCTAGTTTAATGAGATCCCATTTGTCAATTTTGGCTTTTTTTGCCACTGATTTTGGTGTTTTAGTCATGAAGACATTCATGCAGCCAAAAAACATCATTTTTATGATGAAATAAAGCTCATCATAACTGGTCATTAGAGAAATGCAAATCAAAACCACAATGAGATACCATCTCACACCAGTTAGAAAGGCAATCATTAAAAAGTCAGGAAAAAACAGATGCTGGAGAAAATGTGGAGAAATAGGAACACTTTTACACTGTTGGTAGGAATGTAAATTAGTTCAACCACTGTGGAAGACAGTGTGGCGATTCCTCAAGGATCTAGAACCATAAATACCATTTGACCCAGCAATTCCATTACTGAATATATACCCAAAGGATTATAAATCATTCTCCTCTAAAGACACAGGCACAAGTATGTTTATTGCAGCACTGTTCACAGTATCAAAGACTTGGAACCAACCCAAATGCCCATCAATGATAGACTGGATAAAGAAAATGTGGCACATATACACCATGGCATACTATGCAGCCATAAAAAAGGATGAGTTCATGTCCTTTGTGGGGACATGGATGAAGCTAGAAACCATTCTTCTCAGCAAACTAACACAGGAACAGAAAACCAAATACCTCATGTTCTCATGCGTAAGTGGGAGTTGAACAATGAGAACCCATGGACATAGGGAGGGAAACATCACACATCAGGGCTGGTTGGGATTGGGGGACTAGGAAAGGGATAGCATTAGGAGAAATATCTAATGTAGATGACGGGTTGATGGGTGCAGCAAACCACCGTGGCACGTGTATACCTATATAACAAACCTGTACATTCTGCACATGTACCCCAGAACATAAAGTATAATAAAAAAAATTCATTTAAAAACTTTACTCAAAATTTAGTGTAAATCTAAATGTAAAATATAAAACCATGAAACTCTTTAGATACCATACTATAAACACAAACCATTAAAGGAGATATGACCCCTGGATCAAACAATAAATCAAAAGAGAAATTACAAAGTATCTTGGACTGAATAAAATAAAAATAAGAACATGACATAATAAAGTTTGTGATGCCATGCTTAAAAATTTACAGTACTAAACATTTACAATAGAAAAAAATGCTAATCAATGACCTAAGATTCTGCCTTTAATAGCTAGAATAATACGAGGCAATTAAACAGAAGGGAAATGAGAGCAGGAAAAGGAAATAATAACGTTAGAGCAGGAACACAAAAATAGAAAACAGAAAACCAATAGAAAAAAAAATGAAATGAAAAGCTGTTCTTTGAAAAGATTAATAAAGTGATAAAAATGCTAGCCTGATTGATCAGAAGTAAGAGAAAGCACAAATTACCAACATCAGGAATGAGATGAGGGGACATTTTTAGAGATACTACAGACGTAAAAAGGATAACAACTGAATATAACAAATAATTTTATGCCAGTGAATTCAACAAATTAAATAAACTGAACAAATTATTTGGGATTTCTTATACAAAATGTTCCCACAAATAAAATTCCTGGCCAAGATGGAATCCGAGGTGGATTCTATCAACTTTTTAAGAATAAATAATACCATTACTACCTAACCTCTTGCAAACATGATAGGGTAGAGAATATAGAATATTTCCCAATGCATCTTGGGAGATGGGTATTACAGATACCAAACCAAATATATTACAAGAAAAGAAAACTACAGACCAACAACCCTCATGAACACAGATGCAAAAATTCTTAACGTTTTTCTTAATCATTCTGAATAATAATGACACATTATGACCAAGTGGTTTTCCCCAATAATGAAAAGTTAGTTTAATACTCATAATTTAAAATCATGATGGGTAAAATTTTACATTTAATAAGTATGGCTTACATTTGTGAATCTTTGAGAATAAAAATCTGTGTTAAAGGTAGTTTCCTCTAAAGGATGAAAACCAAATGAAAGTAACATTTTCAATGTGGATTTACAGGTCAGGTACTGCATGGAGAATTAAGATGAGAAGAGCCTTCAAATATTTCCAACTAATATACTTTTTAAAACCATTTAACGTATATTATCAGACAGTAGTAGCAGAATTACAATCAATGTTAATATGACACAATTCCTTGTGTAGTAGAGCAATTGTTCTCTCAAAAGTGTTCTCTGAAAAGTTCTCTCACGTGATTCATTGGGTAGCAGAGGAATTGTTATCTCAAAAGTGATTTATATACTCTAGTTTCTTACAAACCTGAGTAAAGATGATGTCTTAAAAAGAATTGATGCTTGCTGTAATTTGACAGAGTTAAGATATTGTTATCTAATATTTTATAATAGACTAAAATGAGAAAGAAGAAACATGATCATCTCAATAGATGCAGACAAAAAGGTCTGATAGAATTCAGCAGCCACTCATGATAAACACTCTGAGCAAACTACAAACTACAAATAAAAGGGAACTTCCTCAACCTAATAAAGGGTATCATCAAAACTCTTGCAGTTAACATCATACTAAATGTGAAAGACTAAATGTTTTCCCATGAGATTAGGAAAAATGTAGGGATGGACAATCTTACTGCTTCTGTTCAAAATTGTATCAGAGGTTCTAGTCAGTGTCATAAGCAAGTAGAAAAGGAGTTAAAGTTTTTTTGTTATTAGAATATATGATTGCCTATGTAAAAATTCCTATGTACCAAAAAAGCTTATTAGAACTAGTGAATTTAGCAATCTTGTAGTACATACACATGATATACAAAATCAATCATATTTTTTACTAGCCCTGAAAAATGAAAATTAAAATATGAAAATATCATTACAATAGCACCACATATGAAATACTTAGAATAACATTTGAAAAAATATGCAAGAATACGCCAAAACATCTGTAAGGGAAATTAAAAGCCTAAATGAATTGAGAGATATTCCTTGCCCATGGATTAAGAAACCTAATTTTGTTATGAAGTCAATTTTCTCTAAATTATCTAAAGATTAAATACCATCCCAATCAATCCCAGCAGATGTTTTATGAACTTGGCAAGCTGATTCTAAAATTTATATGAAAATTAAATGCCTTACAATTACCAAATCAAATTTGAAATAGAAAAATGTTAGGACTCATACTACCTGACTACACAATTTATTAAAAGCCTAGAGTAATAAATGTAGTATATTGTTGGTGTAAAGAAAGTAATATAGATAAATGGACCAAAATAGAATTCAGAAATAAAGCACACATCTATGGCCAACTTATTTTAACAAAATTATTTTTAAATTTTAATTATGACAGAAATATTGGATAATCATGCAAAGACAATGAACATACACCTCTACCTCACACCGTTTATCATTGCTAGCTCGAAATCAATTGCAAACCTAAATATTAGAGCTAAAGCTATGTAATTACTAAAACAAAAAAATCTAATGTAAATAATGACTGAACTTGGCAGAGATTTCTTAACTAGCACATAATGATCTGTCTAATACTGTAAGTTGGGTGTTGAAGTTCCCCACTATTACTGTGTGGCTGTCTAAGTCTTTTTGTAGGCCTAAAAGTAGTGAAAATTGGTGTTCAGGATTGTACTTAATTCCTTGTATCTCTTTGAGAAATACACCTTTATTAAACGTAAAGCACTTTTCCACAAATTTTAAATGTAAGAATAAATATTTTTTTCATTATTACTGAAAACATATCAGCTGTGTCATTGTTTTAGGAAACAATTTTCTGTTTTTGTTTTGTTTTGTTTTTACTTCAATAAAACAATATTTGACTCTAAAAATGAGATTAAAAATAATTTTAAAAAATTAAAAATACATATGATGTAGCCATTCTACTCCTAGGCATTTACCCAAGAAAAATTAAAGCAATGTCCACACAAAGACTTGTAAATGAATGGTCAGTACACAAATGATCATAGCAGCTTTATCTGTAATAGCTCAACAGGAAGCAATGCAAATGTCCACCCAGAGATTAATGGGTAAACAATTTGTCATACAGCCATAAAATGGAATACTATTCAGTGACAAAAATAAATCAACTAGTGACACATGCAACAAAATGAATGAATCTGAAAAATAGTTATGCTGAGTGAAAGAGGCCAGGTAAAACAGAATTCACACTGTATGAGTCTAATTATATAAATTTCTAGAACATGCAAACTAATCTGTAGTGACAGAAAACAGATCAGCCGTTCCCTATGGTTATGGTAAGAAGCAATGATGAATGACAAAGGAATCCAAGGAAACTACTGGTATGCTGAATATGTTTATTATCTAGTTTGTGACAATAGTTTCACAGGCGTATATATCAAAACTTATCAAATGATATACTTTAAATATACTGTAAATATATCAATTATACCTCAATACTTTAAGAAAAGTATAATCCAGTAGGGAAGGTCAGAAAAATCAGTATAAGACAATCAGCAGACATTATGATAACCAAATGCTAACTTATAATAGTTATAATAGTTTAGTGAAAAGTGGTACCAGTCAGGCCTAATCAAAATTAGTTTCATGGAAACAATTTAATGACTTAGGACCTCAGCCATTGACAGTATTGGATTAGTCTGAGAAAAGTAGATTTGCGGGAATAAGAAATCATGGACATGAAACATGAAGCATGCACACACACACACACACACAAATAAGTGCAATGTCATTCATGAGTTAAAGAAGAGAAGACTCTGACCTTACTTCTTTCTTCAGCTGCATCTTCATGAGGGCTGACCAGTCCCTACTTGGAGTTGAGCTGCACCTCTTTACTGTGTAACCTCAAGCAAGTTCTTTAATTTTTTGATGACCTCAGTTTCCTCATCTACAAAATGGGTATACATAATACTATTTCTTTCCTGGGATGGTCAAGGGGATTAAATGAAATGATAGATGTAAAACATCTTAGTACAATGTCAGGCAATTTTAACTACTAGAACTGTTTATTCAACAAAGATTTTATTGAACATCTACCAACTACTGGAGTACTGGACATTGTGCTATGTTCTGAGAATCCACAAATGAATAAGCATACATTCATTTCTAACTTAGGTGTCTCACTGTCTGATGGGTGAGACCCATAAGTCATAATAATTATATGCTATGTGAAAATATTTTAGTAGTAATACATGTAAGGTCCTTTGTGCTAATAGTATAACAGAGAGACATACTCACTCAGCCCATATGTGTTTTAAAGGCTTTCAGAAGAGAAAATCTTGAGCTTCTCTGAATTTATGGTTCTCTCAAAGGACACATTCAGCAGGCAGGCAAGATGTATAAGAACTGTGTGTGTTTTTTCCTCATAGTGTTTAAAAGGAAAATACAGATTTTTCTTATTAGGGAAAAAATAGTTCAGAATTTTAAGTACAGGCTGATCATATATTCTAAAATATTTACACCTGTTTCACTAATGAAGTATCTGGCTTCTAGCAGATCAATTATAATGTACTTTGTTTATTAAAAATGGTTTAACCAGGAATGAAAACATTTTAACGTGTTGAGTGCAAAGTGAACCTGTTCTGTCACACATTCTAGGTATTAACTTCTCAGAACAGCAATTACTAATAACTTCTCAGAGGCTCATCTCAAGTGTTGTCACTGTCTTCTAAGGAATAGTTTCAGTTAACTTTGGCTTTCTTTGGCATTGACAGCTGAAGAAAACCATCTTAGTTAAAAAGTTTGGCATTTAAGGTAAAATATCCTGTCTCTTATATTTCACTGAGCTTCTTTCATTGAAAAAAAAGCAAAAACATAAATATTTTAGATGATGTGCTTCATTGCTGTATTTTTAGGATTCGTTTTAATTTGTGTTTGAATATACCGTGGTATTTGGCTTTATAAGTTTATATTAATGTCCCCAAGAAGCTACAAAAAGCAGCTGTTGCCCTCCTATCATTTTTGTCTTTTTAAATTCTTCTACCATTTAGTGTTTGTGTGGAGGGTACAGCTGCGAAGACAAATTTGTTTCACTTTTTTTTTCAACAAGCCATGTTTTGAATGTGACACCAGGCTCTTCATGATTTGAAATTTTCCATGTAGGATCAATTGCTTCTTCAGTTGGGTTTGTTTTGAGGCCAAAGAGTATGTCAAAACACACACACACACACAAACACATATAAAATACTGTTAATATTAATCTACAAATATTCTTCCAGCATCCTGCAGAAAGAATTCTCCATGGCTTAAATATCATCATCATCATCATCATTATCATTAAATTTGGTTTATAAATTTGTAAAAGAAAAGTTTCTTAGAACAAGAATCAGATAGGAATCAATAATGTGGAGGAGGAGTGGGAAGAAAGAACAAAAACATCAACCAGAGGGTTGTAGGATCTACTGTTTGTAAAATATTCAGGCTTCAAACAGTTTTTGGAAGTTGGGAACAGTCCAGTTCTAAGTATCTGAAAGCCAAAAGATGGTGTTTTTAACGCTGGAAATCTGCATTGTTCCACCGGGTTAGGACATATATTCTATTTAAACAGGCCAGCATTTGTTTTCAGGAGAGAAAGTGATAGATTATTGCTCCCCAATTCCACATGTGCTCTTCTGTGCCCAGGCACAACCCAGTTGACTGGAAAAAGAGAATGTGACCACCACTCCTACTCCCTATTCACCCGCGGGCAGAGCTCGAGGGCTTTTGCCAAGGCTCTGGCACTTTTAAGACTATTTCTTGGCAGCCATTGGCTTGCAGAGGCCATAGGCTTCTGCTTCTGTCTGTCTGGATTTTGTTCTGAATTTCTTCAGGATTTGCTTCTGAGCAGCATTTCGGTGGCAGCAGGAGCCCTGGGGCTCAGTGAAACCATGTTATCCAGGAACTTTGGATCCCTGAACTGGCTCCTTCTGCCTGCCGCTTGCTCCAGGGCTTCAAAGAAGCGCTCGGCTGGAGTACCCAGGATGCTTTTCAGCGGCTGCCACAGCCCCTCTTTTGAAGCACCATGGTAGCCAACAGAGAGGATTCTGTGTTACGTACAGTATGACCCTGGAGGTGCCAGCCAGCTGCTGTGACTCAGCTAAAAACAGGGAGCTCGCTGTAAGAGAGAGGGCATGAAGGGGAGAGATGACTGAGGGGGAGGGAAGAGAGGAAAAGCAGCAGGAGTTTATGATGCCCAAAGTTTGTCAAAGGGCTCAAAACACATTTCTGAAAGAGCTTTCTTGATGGGCCAAAGGAAGCCCATCTCTGTGCCTCTAAAATCTGCCTGGGCTACATAATGTTTAATGGCCTTTCTATCTAATGAAAACAAGCAGCAGGAGGATTAGGAAAACCAAGAAAATAAATTCTCTCTCCTCATACTTACTCCCAGGTGCCCTGAGGAAATGTATACTAATTGGAGACCAAACGCTGATGTAAAGAAACAGAATCGTTTGTGTGTGAACTTTTCCTTGCTTTTTTTTCTTCTTTTTGTCTTTTCCTATAGAGAGGGGTCATATTGCCTGAATACAGGAGGAACTGATCATCTCAGAAGCAACTCTGAATCCAAATTGTGAATAAAAAAACACAATATACGGGAAATTTACTTATGAAACACTCTATTATGCCACTATCCTTGGCTCTGCACAGTTTCTCAAGGCAAAAAAAAAAAATGATGTTCAGCTAAAAGTAGGTCTTAAGCAACCTAGGCTTATTTTGTGAAACATTCGCTAGGGTACTTTGGTCAGTTCAAAGGTAGAAATTTACAGGCAGATGGAACATGAAGTGCAAAATGTACCTTGGCTGGAAAAAAAAAAAAAAAAAAAATGGTGGGCTTAGGAAGAGTGCTGGAGAGAAGAGATCACTGCAAAAGAGTAATAAGAAGCATTGATTAAATCAGCATTTTAAAGCAAGGACAAAGGTACTCGCTTTTTAATCTCCCATATGAATAAGGTATCTCTGAAATGGCACAGTGATCAGTCTGGTTAGACGGAGAAGAAAATCAAGTTTGTGTCTTCTCTCCAGCAGACTTTAAGTACTGAGTGAGAAGGTGGCTTACATTTAAGATCACTAAAATGATCAAGTTTGCTCATGACAAACAAGAGGGCAAGTCCAGCCCATCAGCTCAGACCTGGGTGTATCCTCTCCTGGCAGAGTTTCTAAGGTGATAAAACCCTGAACAAGTGGTAACAGCTACCCTCTGGGAGAAAACTCAGTCTCCAAAATTTTTCCAATGGTTTCTTCTGGTTCCACCGTCACGAAACAGGTCAAATTGATCAGCAAAGGAGGAAAAGCTCAACATCAGCCGTTCACACCAAGCATAAGGCTTGAATTTGCAGTTTTGTCTTTGTTCGGCCTGTCTATGGCTGCTGGACAAATTAGCAGACATATTTCATTAAAGAATAATTATTTTTCTCTCGGATTCAATTCACACATTAGTGTACTCAAATCAGATTCTCAAAAGCAACTTACTGGGCTTTCTTAGCAACGCTGTTTTTTTTTGTTGTGGAGTATGTAGTCTTGATACGAAGCATGTACAAAGAAAAAGAAAAGAGAAGTTCTGTTTTGTTTTCTAACAGGGGCTGTATTTTGAAATTCTGTTTCTACATAAGAAGGAATAGTATCTCCTTAACGAGCATGTTGGTGAGTTCTTAAAGCAAACTGAATTTAAGAGAGGAGAGGTTAGAAATAAGGCCATCATATTTTGCTTAAATCTAAAAGATTATATATAGGAAGAAAGGAAAAAAGACATGAAAAGGAAAAGTTTGATCAGAATATCAGAGAACGGTGTGAGGGAGAAATATAAGCAGTGGAATTAGGAGTTTCTCTATTTCAAAGGATAAGATAAACCATCAGTTGACATCTGTCCAAATGCCCACTACCGTGCCACTGAAATAAGAAAGTCAAGAGAAGAAAAAAAATGTGGATGAAAGAGGAGGATATGGCTAAAAAACTGGACTGGTTGTATCCTCAGGTTAGAAGGAGATGTTCCATTGGCTGGATTTCAATACTTATTCACTTGGTTTATATGACTCATTCATTCCAACTCCCATTTGTCCTTACAATCATCCTTGGCTGATCCTAAATATTGGGTCTGTGGTTTGCTAGGCAAATGCCACTCCCAGTAATTCACTTGGAAACTTTAGGACCCTGTACAGGGCTGAATGGCTGCCTCCCAAAAGATACGTCCAATCTGTGAATATGATCTTATTTGGAAAAAAAGGACTTTGCAGATGTAATTGTTGAGAAACTTCAGGTGAGATCACATTGACTTGGGGTGGGCTCTAAATCCAATGACAAATATCTTTATTAGAGAAGAAAAGGGAGAAGACACACAGAAAAGAAGACCATGTGAAGACTGAGGCAGAGATTAGAGTGATGCAACTATAGGCACTATAGGAACTATAGGAAAGAAAATATAGGAACACTGAGGATTGCCGGCAGCTACCAGCAACTAGGAGAGAGGCGGGGAAAATATTCTCCCCCAGAGACTCCGGAAGGAAGCAAACCCGCAGACACCTTGATTTTGGACTACAGTCCACTGGAACTGTGAAAGAATAACTTTCTGCTTTTGTGAGTCACCCAGTTTGTGATAATTTGCTAGGGCAGCCCTGGGAAACTATGACAGACCCTCCTCAGATTCAGCACTGGTGGTGCTGAAGATGGAATGGAGCAAAATGCAACATGGGTTTGTTTTAGCTGAACTGTAGTACATGTCTATACGAGTTCTTCCAGATATCATAAATGGATTGGGAAATCAACTCAAGTATTGTGTTAATTGAGCACTTACTATGCACCAAGAACCATCTAGCTGGTCAGTTAATAAAACAGCTCCTCTGTCTTGGGAATTTTATAGTCCAGCTGTACTCAGTTTTTACAGGTCCCCAAAATTTCCTGGTGGGGGGAAACTCAACTTTGGGGACTAGCAGTACTTTGGGGGTTACCAGTTAAGTTCTATTTTGCAACACTGATGAACCAAGTGATGGTGTCTATTTTCCTGCGGTTCCATCTTAAAGCACAGTATAGGTTGGTTGACATATTCTCAGGGAGACAATTTTATTAATTGAATGAACAAATGGCTGCAATCCCTCTTGCCTAGCAGGTAAGGGTCCCAGGAAAGATATCACTAATAGTTGATAAATAGTAGGTGGGCTTTATTAACTCCACAATTGCACAGGAAGTTTTGCAATGACCGTCAGAATCCCTTGTTATGGGTTCTTTGATTGGCATAGTTAGCCCTACTTTGAAATTTGTTTCTCTTCTAGCAACACTAACCCCCTTTATTTCTTTGACCCTCACTCAATTAACTGTGTTCTGAATGAACATCTGTCCCAAGGTACCATGCAGTTTCTGATGTTCGATTTGGAAAGGACCCACAAGCACAATGGGGGAGGCACCACTGAAGGCTCCGCGTCTGGGAAGTCTGCTCTTTTCACAGCCAGCACTGCTGTTGGTTTTGCCTGCTGGCTTACATGAATTGGCTTTTACATTTCTTAATTTAGACACTAGCAGTATGGAGACTTATTATATATATATATGTTTTTTCTGTCTGAGGAGAGCAATGTTTTCCATTGCACAAATGGAGACTGCTGCCAGCAGCTATAAGCACACAGAGGGACACATAGCACACAGATGCATCACTTTGTAGCATGAGGGCTGAGCACTAGGAGCTCAAGATCTTTCCTGTGACTCAGTTGAGATTGTTCCCCTCCCTGCCTTTTAAAAAATCTAATTAGGAGCCAGGATATTCAAGCAATAACTACTCTCATTCAGAGTGGGGGAGCTAAACCAGCCTTTTCGCTGGTGTTCCCAAATGTTTGAGAAGGCATCACTTTATCAGAATCTCCAATCCATATTGCTAATAGTATAGCAAATAACATAACTGATACTATAAGTACTCTGTGTGTCAGGTATGGTATTAAGCACTGTGTGAACACTTAAAACTTAGAACAAAATTGTAAGGTCGCTAATATCAATCCCATGGGATATAATCCCGTTTGGACAAAGAGGAAACCTGAAGCAGAGAGAGACTGAGTTACTTCCCAAAGTCACCTAATGCCTCAGGTCAGTTTTCGTAGAAGCAGACTAGAAGCAGTCACTTATTTAGGGGAAGGCTGGGGCATTAGCTAAAGTCTGCCTTCACCCTGATCCCATGGGAGTGCCAAAGCACAAAGTGTACCAGAGCTTTGGTACCACCTTGAGGCGAGGAGACAGGTGTTTTGTGTCAGATAACAGTCATTCTTTGGCTTCCAGAAGTCTTTTCACTTTCGCTAAGGACAATTGTCTGAAGGGGTACATGGGGCAATTGTGACCATAGTTAGCAGCCAACATTCACAGCAGCTGGTTACTGGTGCAAAGTCCAGGTGAATGGAATCTTGGTGAGGCAAATACAGTATTAGCTACCTGCTCACAAGTGGCAGAACTTGGGTCGAGATCCTGTGACTCTGAAGCCATGTTCTTAACACTGTAATATATTGTAAACTCAAAATCTCTTCACAGGGTTAAGAAGTGCCCTGTTTTTACCAGCCTCCAGATTCTAAGGAATATGGAGACTCTTGTTACTCCCAGAAAGGATGTCAGTAAAATCTCATACATGGTCTTTCACAGTTTCAAATAACTTGATCTCGAAGCTCCTCTAGGTGCTGCAGAATGTAGCACCCACTCGTAGCCTAGCACTTCTTGCCCCTCCTCTTAAGTGACTCAGCGCTTGTGGCTTCCACTGCCCTTTGCTCCTAAAGTTCATGAAGAATAGAGCCTGGGCGATGGCTGCATTTGGACATGTGTATCACTGCTCTTTGCACCCAGCAATAAACAAGAAAGAGTAAGAGAGAGGGAAACTTGTTAACACCATGCTGTATCTAAACAAGCAATCCCAGATGGCATCCTTTATGCCTTCTGCCTCTGATAAGAAAAGATTGAGCAGGGAAAATAAGCAACAGCTGACAAGCCATACCCAGCATTAAGACCAACAGGGAGAACAGATACCAGCTCTGTGCTCTGTCCTCATTCATGGCTCAGAATCCAACCCAGAGGCCCGCCTGGCTTCAAACACCTTCAGTGCTACGCTCTTTTATAAAACCGATGAATCACGGAAGGTTACAGGCCAAAACATTTTTCTTTCTAATTCAATCCTTCGTTTGCTGATGAAGAACAAGGCATGAAACAGTAAGGTATTTTATTTAAATACATTTTGTTGTTTAAAAGACAAACAAGAAATGAAATTCAAGAGCTCCTGACTGCTAGCCAGTGTTTTCCCAGAACCAAAGGCTAACTTCTCTTTTAACATGCATTATGAGCATTATCCGTGTGTGTGTGTGTGTGTAACTGGTTCTAAGACTATGATAGCAATTTTGTCTCAAGTGGATAAGAACTCAGTCTCTGGCATCAGTCTGCCTAGGATTGCAATCTTGCTCCCCTACTTCAAGGATACTGTATGTCCTTAGACAACATTCCCTGCACCTCAGTTTTCCCATCTGCAAAGTGAGGTTAATTAATTGCTCCATGGATGTTTGGGAAGCATTCAATCAAATAGTTTATGTACAAAGCTTAGCATAAGACCTAACACTAGTAAACATTCCATGAAGTTAACACTTGCTATCATTTGTCCATGGATTGGGGTTAAGAAAAAAAAAAGAGAGAGAGAGAGAGAGAGAATGCCTTCTTCTTGCTTCACTGGGATAATTCTGGAGATATAAACAACAATACAACATGGTATCCTTCCTCAAGAAAGCAGTCCAGTTGTTTTAAAATACCAGTTTCGAGTAAAGGGTGTTTTATGACACAAATGTTTCAACATGGACATTATTTATGTAGCATATGATAGGACACAAGTTTTAACAGACCACTTGTAAAGCCCACATCAGCAATATTGTAATCAATAGAAATGCTATTAAATTATATAGAAGGAGTGCCCCCAACAATGCCAATAGGTAACCCATTTAATATATGCTCATCAACTAAGCACCTAGGTTACTTTTTACTTTTTACTTTCACAATTTGATAAATGAGAAGTGCTCAGAGATGGCGCTGAAATAATGAAAGCATTTTAATGAAAACCTTAAAGGCCAAAGGTCAAAGACAACTGTCTGACTTTTCAGACAGAAGAGAAACCCAACTGGATTTTGCTTTCTCTCTTTAGTTCCAGAAGATAGCCGAGTGTTCCATCTCAGCTAAGAAGTTAGACAAAGGAAGAATTTTCTGATAGTCAAATTCCAGAAAGCAAAGGTTAGGAAGTCATAGATGACACAAATGCCTCCTTTGAAAATATAAAAATGTGGCAAGTATTTAAAAAGAGCTTATGATAATGGAATGAAAATGAGTCAGAAAATATGCAAATTGAATTCGCTTGAAATATATATGTCTTTAAAAATTAGTGATAAATTGCTTTGTCAAATGCTTTTTGTGTGTGATTTACCACCTGCACACCCCCCATATTTAAATTTCTGTTCAAGACGCTTTTCTTAACCTCAAATGGGTTTTTTGGAGACTGAAAAGGTCAAAGAGGAGACACTCTTCAATACATGAGGAGTGGCAAAGTTTTTAGTACTGAATAAAAGGAAAAAGAAAAATGAGAGTAGTAAGTACCAGTAGAGGTAAAGCAATACAGTATTACAATAATTCTAATAAGTCGGACAGAGAGAAATAGTGCACTGACATACTATAATAAGCCTAATGTAAGATGTTCCTCAAGAACAGAGAGTTTTCACTACACAGCGCACTATTCTTAGTAATTGATATAGGGTTTAGCACATTGTTCATTCAGAAAATACTTCGTGAATAAGTAAGTGTGCACTTTCCTAAAATCCTAAGGCACATCTTCACATTAGGTTTTCCTTAAAACCTTAACTATTCCAAGTTACCAGGGGATGGCAGTGCATTTTGGGTTGAGAAGCTGTTCTCAACCTTTAATTTAAAACATTAAAACCTTTGAATTAATACCTATAACGTCTGATCATTTCTAGGAAGAGCTGCAACTACAACCAGGCTCTTCAGTGGATTAGGGAAACAAGGGTGCAACAGAAGATGGTAGAACCAAGGTCAACACTGATCATGGTTAGAAAGAAGCTGGGAAAGTAGAAGTTGAAAGTTAAACTGCCACAAACCAGAGAACATGCAAAATCCCAGCTGAAAGAGAACAGAGAACAAAAACTCAAGCACTCAGTCAGAAATGAGAAAGGGCTCCAAAGTAAAAAGTGAAGGGAACTTGCAGTGAATGAAAGCAAGGTGTCCAGTCAAGAAAACAGATGCAGACTCATGGTTTCAGAAACATAGCAACCTTGAACTTGGCTAAGACCTGATTCAGACAAGAAGCTGTTTATGAGATTCCTGCTGCAGCAGGCATCCATGACGACTAAAGGAAGAAACAATACAGAGCCCAGGGCCTCAAAGTCTGCTGAAATAATGGCAACTCCCTTCACTGGGCTGCTTTTGAACCAGAACATTCAAAGCTATTGTGGAACCACAATCAGCAGATCCTAACATGCTTCTCGCAAACTGATGCACATTTTTAAAACTATCTGTAAATCCCCTAGCACTTATCTTAATTGAAAATGACTGATACAAAACTTCCCAGAGTCTCTTTCTTCTTTTTTCTCTCACTTATTTCTTTCTCTGCACAAAAAATTTTGGAACAAATGAAATGCATTTTTTTCTCTGCATAATTTCTCTCTGTTTAACAGTGACCACACATCTTTGATTTTTGTCACTGAACTTTCAGAGATCTCTGCATACCATGGGTTGACAATGTCAGTCACAGGACAATTTACAAACATATTTCTTCATTCTTTTATGAACCAATTGGCCGAATACTTTCTTTTTTTTAAAGGTATGAAGTGTACAGTAGATGCTCAGTAGATATTTCAAAGGATGTAAAACCAGAAGTCTCTCGAGGCAGTCAAACCATTTACTTGTCCCATCTAAGGCTTATTTTCTTCTACAACATGTCATAATTGGAATTTGAAGGAAATTCATGTACAGTTTCCCCCAGAATTTCTCCAGAAAAATTGTAATTCATTGCACCTTATTTCATGTGCTGTTGGAAAGTTCTTATGATCACAGGAAATTTGACTTCCTGTTATCATCTTTGATACTAGTTCTACCTTCTGTAAGTACCATGTTTTATGTATGCAAATATTTCAAGTATGTGAAGATCTTTACACATTCAGATAAACACATATGCCCAATCTTGTGTCGTTATTTCTCTGTGTTATAAATCCCTACTTTTCTTATGTCATGATTTCCATATCTGTCAACATTCTGGTTATTCTCTTTGAGTATAGTTTCATTTGTCAGCATCCTTCTGAAAACATGCTGCCCAGAAATGAATTAAATATCCCAGAGCAGATCTGATGCGTGCAGGAAATTGGATGCACTTTCTCTAGGATACCATCATCGACACAACCTATGATTGCATTAATTCTTCTGACTGCATTGCACTATTGACTCACAGAGTTTGCAATCAAGCCAAATCTTAACTTTTTTCTTTTTTTTTTTTTTTAATATGTGCTTCTTTGTAGCTACACTTGCCCTAGTCTATCGGCTTGAACAAATGGATGAATGAACACATATGTGAAAAATATGCAAATATTTGAAAATTATATGTCTTTCTTATCAATAGCCCCTTAGCTATTAGATTAAATTCAAGCAGAAGTAAAATTGATGGGGTCATTTTTGTAATTAATGCTGATTTTTAGAAAACATAAGTCTAGGCTAATACTGAGTTTCAATTTCATTAAAGAAATTACCTGGTTTGCATTCATTTGTTTTATATATAGTGGCTCTGACTTTTAATTTATACCTTTTCTCATTTAGATAATTATTTTAGACAAATCACTATGCTCAACTTGTAAGGTAATGTTATTCAGGCCACAAAGTTCCTTACAAGCTAAATTCCCCATGTGCTGAATGATTTTAAGAGTTTCTAAACACCAATGGGAATCCATAAGTCACTAGATGTTTGGTTGTTACTCCTGAGTACTTTATTAACTTTGAATCAAATTGGTATAAAGCAAATGATTTAAAGTAATTGAGAATTTTCTGCTAGGCTTTTGCTTGAAAACAGATTGCTTGTTTCACTTAAAAAAATCATTTTTGGGGGTTGAACTTTGAAGTAGAAGTCTTGATAAATGATGCTTAGGAAACCCATATCTTATATTGTTATTTTATATCATATTACTTTTAATATTTTAATGTGAAAGAAGATTGTGTAGTTAAGATATGGTCTACTTTATGGCTTGTAGGTTAAATGAATTATATTCTAAAATAAAATGACTAAAATACCAAATTCAAGACTTACTTCTGTAATTAGTTAAGATAAAGCTATAAAGCCCTGAACACAAGGAGGAGACTAGATATTTCCCTTTCTACATTTCAAAGAAGGCATATTTGGGTCTAGAGGCTGAAAAACAAACATACAGAGGAGAGAAAACATGAGACAAATTCTCATGATTGAATATTATAATCCTCTGTCTATATTGTTAACACCTTCACAAATAAGGATAAGATTCAAAATAATTCCTTTTGTTGACCTGGATATCAGATATATGGAAAACCCACATGTCTCTCTTCTCCCAAGCAATAGAGCAATGCAACTCACCTCTACGATCTGAAGAATAATAATTGTGTACATTTCAACAGAAGCCACCACTCCACTCAAGCTCTGTTAGTCGCATGGAGATGACCAATGGGATGGATCCTCAGAGGCACACTCCTACAGTGGCTACAAGAAGCATTTTGGAACGATATCATTGTAGAAACATGTGCTAATAAATACGTTGCATTCTTATATATAAGTCAGTACACTCATATCTACACACGTGGATAATTATACACCTCTAAGTTTAATTTGACAAAACAGGTCTATTGTGTGAGAACAAGCCATAGGAAATCTGCCTGACAGTTACAAGTTTCAGGGAAGGCCTAGTGCTACATAATGAATCACTGTTGTTGAACGAAATAGTACAAAACAGCTATTATTTCCTAGATGAAGGTGAAGCTATTCTGGCTCTTTGGGTGATTGTAAATAAATCTTTTGCAATGTCCTGGAACCAGATCAGCCAACAAGAGAAAGAACAGTTGTGAAGTTTCTAAGCTGTTTGACCACAGCCTGAGCTGAGGAGGGAAAATATTCTCCTTGAAAGTCTTCTTCCTCACACCTTCCGCTTTTACAGGTCTTGGAGCCACAGTGTAATACGGCCCCTACTCCCCATTTTTTCCCCTTATAAATGGAACCGAAGTGTTGTCCTCTTTACTGGGAATATTCTCCAAAGTGTTCAAGTTTTCCTTTCATTTGATTGCATGTAACAGCTTCATCTGGTGCCAACCGGCAGAAGCAGTGTGATCTGAGGCTCTAACAGGAAAAATTGGTGTGCCAAGTGGTACTGAGGCTTAGGGACAGAAGAGTACCACAGTCAATGTTGAAACAGTAGTATTTGATGAATGGGCAAGGTATGCAGAGAATGCAGCTGAGCCCAGCCACAGAGACACATTTGTCTCTGGTGAAGTCCTTTGTAGTAGAAGACAAGGTAAATGCCAACTGTCCCTGGCTCAGGATTTGTATGGAAAGGTTTCAATGTCACTGTCATTCCTTTTTGTGGTTCAGAGTATCTGGGAAGAGAGGAAAAGAAGTAGTAAGGAACTAATGCCCATATTGGAACTTGCTATTAAAAAAGAAAGAGAGAGTGTGATAGTGAAAGATGATAGAAAGGAAGGGAACAGAAAGGGAGGGGAGGGAAAGGGAGTGAAGGGAAGGGAAGGGAAGAAGGGAAGGGAGAAAGGGAAGGGAAGTAGGGAAGGGAGGAAGGGAAGGGAAGAGGGGAAGGGAGGAAGGGAAGAAGGGATAGGAAGGGAAAGCAGAAGGGAAGGGAAGAAGGGAAGGGAGGAAGAGAAGGGAAGAAGGGATGGGAAGAAGGAAAGGGAAGAATGGAAGAAGGGATGGGAAGAAGGGAATGGAAGAAGGGAACAGAAGAAGGGAAGGGAGGAAGGAAAGGGAAGGGAAGAAGGGAAGGGAGGAAGGGAAGGGAAGAAGACAAGGGAAAAAGGGAAGGGAGGATGGGAAGGGAGGAAGGGAAGGGAAAAAGAGAAAGGAAGAGAGGAAGGGAAGGGAGGAAGGGAAGAGAAGAAGAGAAGAGAAGACGAGAAGGGAAGAAAGGAAGGGAGGAAGGGAAGGGAAGAAGAGAAGGCAAGAAAGGAAGGGAAGGGAGGAAGGGAAAGGAGGAAGGGAAGGGAAAAAGACAAGGGAAGAAGGGAAGGGAGGAAGGGAAGGGAAGAAGAGAAGGGAAGACTGGAAAGAAAGACGGAAAGGGAGGAAGGGAGGAAGGGAAGGAACGAAGAGAAGGGAAGAAGAAAAGGGCAGAAGGGAAGAGAGGAAGGGAAAACGGGAAGGGAAGGGAAGAAGGGAAGGGAGGAAGGGAAGGGAAGAACGGAATGGAAGAAGGGAAGGGAGGAAGGGAAAGGGGGAAGGGAGGGGAAGAAGGGAAGGGATGAAGAGAAGGGGAGAAGGGAAGGGAAGAAGGGAAGGGAATAAGAGAAGGGAAGGAGGAAGGGAAGGGAAGAAGAGAAGGCAAGAAGGGAAGGGAGAAAGGGAAGGGAAGAAGGGAAGAGAGGAAGGGAAGGGAGGGAGGGAATGGAATTACCAGGCTACTCAGGACAACATTAGATTGGAAAATAACTATTATGTTTGAAAGTTAGAGTTCTCATGCCCACGTCAACTCAGAAGCCCACCTCCCAGCGCCCCCCCGCCCCGGCCCCCAGATCACTGTAAGACTCAGGGATGCACGGAGTTGTGTGTGCATTACCAGCACCCCACTAACGTGTCTTATTCTAGACTGCGTTGCCCATACAGTAGCCACTTACTGCATGTGGATATTTAAATTTAAATTAATTGAAAGTAAGTACAATTTAAAATTCAGTTCCTCAGACACAAACCACATCCAAGTGTTCAATGGCTACATGTGGCTATGGCTACTGTATTGGAAACCCAGAAAACTTCCATCAGAATGTTCTATTAGACAACACTGTTGTAGAATATTCACGAGACTTGTGGAATTTCTCAAAGATTTTTCACGGGTAGGTGGTACAGGAGGGGACATGTGAATGTGGAACCACCTGAAACAGTGCTCTTCAGTTAATATTCCTCAGAAATCCTACTACTCCGTGAGAAAAAAAAAAATGATCAGTTTAAAAACACTACATTCTCTATCCCCCTCTAAGAAAATAGTAGTATGCATAGTAAAGTTTCTGAGGGTGCCATTGTAAAGAACCTTGCTTGCTATTGATTAACTGATGCATTTCCAACATAATTTGAAGACATAACTTCTGTTTACAAGAAATCCATAAATTTTCCACAGAACTCAGGTTCCATAGAGCCCTTCTTAGAGGAGTTTTACCACAGAAGGAGCTCAAGCCAAGCCTTCATAGTCACTGCCCATCTAGGGTCATAGCAGATAATTAGGACAGATCCAAACTAGAGTAAACTGACCAAGGTCTGCCTGGTTGGAACTTGTGCCTCGTGATTTTCAAAAAACCAAGTTGCCAGGTATAAATTAGGGAAGCTCAGCAGTGAACATGAATCCAGATGCTTCTCAAATGTTATTCCTGAGGAAACTGACTAGATATACACTGCTCTTTCTAGAACAATTTGCTGATTATCTATTGGATATCAAGACTATCAAATGAACTGTACTGGCTTTATCTCCTACAGTCCTGCGACATGGCATTCTCTTGTTGCAGAGAATATGCCGAGCCAAGCTTATCAAGTGAGAATCCTGGTTGGATTTCTCTGTAGACGCTGGTGCCAACATTCTTAATCTACTCAGCTGGCAGAGATTTAAAATGTCTTAAGAAAGATAGAAACACAGTTTCTAAGTAAGCCATATGTTCCCATATTATGGACCCAGCATCACTGTAGAATGAGAGGGAAGGGGGAGAGGGTCTTGAATCTCCTGCAGCAGTAATGCTTTGTTTCACTTCATGGAGTAGAACCAGGATCCTTCCTACTCCGCCAGGTTTCTTTCCCTTTCTTCCCTTCCCCCCTCCTTTTTTTTGCCTCCCCTCTTCTTCCCTTCTCTTCTCTTCCCTTCCCTTCTCTTCCCTTCCCTTCCCTTTGCTTTCTTTCCTTTCTTTTCCCTTCTCTTCCTTTATTTTCCTTTCCCGTTCTTTCCTTTCCATTTCTCTTCCCTTTTTCTTCTCTTCTTTTCTTTTTCCTCCTTCTCTCTTTTCTTCCTTTTCTCCTTCCATTGTGTTATACAGCTCTGATGGAGCCATTGCATTCCAGAAGCTATTATTATCTGTAGTAGTTTCTTTTAAAGATGTGTCCATGAAGATAAATCACTGCCTAATATTTGTCCTGTAAAAAAACCAGCAGTTCCTGTTAGAGTTTTACATCTGGTCTGCATGCTGTGCAATCGTAATAGAGAATTATAAGATGAAATTAACTCTATACGGGTTTTTTTTCCTCTCTCTCTGTGATGTCTCCCAGCCTGAGAATTTTTTTCTTGCTTGAGGATCAACTGTAATGAGTGCTAACACTACAAAACAGAAAGTAAAAAAGAGGAAAAAAAAAAAAAAAGTTGCTGCTCACCCTAATGCCACTAATACGAGGATTTCTACTTAGAACAGTGCTTTTCAAGCCCTAGACTAAATGCCTACTGAAGGTGTCAGAAGTATTCACATTCATAATATTTTAAGCACTTTAACTTTAAAATATAGGATGGATTATATCTTCGAAAGTAAGTAGTGTATAGCAAGCTGAGTTAGAATGTTTATGCTCATTGGTTAAGTTTGTCCAATAAATACAAGTTGCAAATGTAAAAGGGTAATAACTTCTCATACAGAATTTTTTTTTTTTTTTTTTTTTTGAGATGGAATCTCATTCTGTTGCCCAGGCTGGAGTGCAGTGGTGGATCTCGGGTCACTGCAACCTCCACCTCCTGGGTTCAAGCAATTCTCCTGCCTCAGTCTCCTCAGTAGCTGGGATTACAGGTGCCCACCACCACACTCAGCTAATTTTTGTATTTTTAGTGGAGACAGGGTTTCACCATGTTGGTGAGGCTGGTCTTGAATTCCTGACCTCATGATCCACCCACCTTAGCCTCCCAAAGTGATGGGATTACAGGCATGAGGCACCGCACCGGCTCGCATAAATAATTTTTATAACAATACAGACCATTTGCATGTTACCGATTGCTACAAATCAGCCAAAACCCAAGAAGAGATGTTTGAAAATGGTCAATATCTTCCAGAGGAAGGAATAAAGGTTTATAAATAAAATCCTAAGAATGGCAATTTCATTTTGGACCATATTTATCAAAGGGCATTTCCAACGTGTTTTGTAAAAATATTAGACAAGTGTGGATATATACTGACAGTATCTCTCCTGCATCATACATTAGTGCTTTATTTTGTGGCACTAATTCAATGAAGACTGTCTGCCATGATTCGCAGAGATTTGCACTTTGGCAGTATAAAGAGTACTACAATATAACCAGTTCACAAATCTTATTCATATGTTGTAGACATGACCTGGAATGCTTTGAGATAAAAGCAAGCATAACAAAACTGTTTTGTTGAGAAAATCTCCACGTGCCAGCAAACAGAAAAGAAAAGATAAAAAAGCAAACATGACGTTGGGGCTAATCCAGAATTATGTGAGTAAATGTCATCGCGACGGGTGTATTTTCTATTTTTGAGGTTCTCATGCATGACAGTGAACTGAGAGTTTTTTATTCACTTAGTAACCAGCAGCTGAATGAGTTTGCTGGATTCCTTCATTAATTAATTAGAAAATAGCCCTGAATTACAACAATGTTTTTGCTTCTAATACAGATTGCACCTGCCTTTGCTGTTTTGGTGACACTAGGCACAGCTTCTCAAAATACAAACCCCTGGAGAAGCATTCTTGTGAGAGTAGGTTTTCTGTAATTACGATGTACCTAGGAAATAGTCTTATAGGTCACTCTTACCCTCACTTTCCATGAATCCTAGCCCCTCTAACTTGAAGGATCTTCACACAAGGTTTATGTTCCAAGAGTGAAACAAAATTGAAAGAAAGTAGGAAAATGAGCATTAGGCATAATTTTGCTTTCTAGAGTAAGAGGTATAATTTATTGAAAAGTTTTACTACTTCACATACACACACATATCTCTATTTCTGTTAATACATTTAGAATCACACAAATTCACTTCAGCGATTCCTCCTGCAAAAGCTCTGTTTAGGTCATAGATGCTTCACTCACCTTTCAGTCATTTCTGTTCCATATTTTCCTTGCTCTCCACTGTTTTATTATTATTATTATTATTATTATTATTATTATTATTATTATTATTGAGACGGAGTTCCACTCTTGTTGCCCAGGCTGGAGTACAATGGCACAATCATGGCTCACTGCAACCTCTGCTTCCTGGGCTCAAGAGATTCTCATGCCTCAGCCTCCCAAGTAGCTGGGATTATAGGCACCCACCACCATACCCAGCTAATTTTTTGTGTTTTTAGTAGAGATAGGGTTTCACCATGTTGACTGGGCTGGTCTCGAACTCCTCACCTCAGGTGATCCACCTGCCTGAACCTCCCAAAGTCCTGGAATTACAGGCGTGAGCCACCGTGCCTGGCCTCCACTGTTAATTAATGTTAGGAAGACACCAAAGCATTGAAATGCAGAAAATAATTAGAATAATGGAAACACATGTACCTGTAATAATAGCCAAACATGAATAAAACTAGGAGAAAACACGTATCTTCTATGCCTTGCTAATTTCCTTCAGCTAATTTTCTACCTGCAGGGCATATTCACTGACAGGGCTCTTCAGGATTATATCTCCTTGTCAGTTTCAGAATGGAAATTAAGATATATCTAATTACTAAAAAGTTCCTGCTTGATTGCCCCCAAAGAAGTATTTGTTGCTCACCTTCTATGTTTTCACTGTACTTTGTCCACATCACTACAATTGCTTTCTTCATTTGCTCGTCTTTCTCCAGATAGATTTTGAATTTAATCTTTTTTCTCCTGCTTCCAGAATAGTACTTGGTACATAGCAGACACTCTTAAGTAAAATAAAGAGTGCGTTAAATAATTATTAGTTTGCATTTAATTTTTGCCAGTAGATGTATGTGTGTATGTGTGTGTGACAGCAGCATCTAGCTAAATAGTAATAATAATATATTTTGAGCTCACACATGCACACACATGTGTTGATCACGTCTATTCATTTTTTGCTGGCATACATGAAAATATGGCAAAGCAAATGTGATGTTTTGATCCTGCGTATGCATGAAAATTGTACCCTGATTTCCAGAAACCAGGAGAAATTACCTTATTTCCCTTCCTTAATTCACCTCATACTTTTTTTCTCAGTCATGACATAGATCATGTTCCTTATTTGCTTAGACATCTTCATTGATTCCTCATTGCCTATACATTAAAATCCAGACTTTAGCATTTTTTAGGCTTATACCTTTTTCACTTCATTGCTCATTAATTCTCTCATTCACTGCTAAATTAATTCCCTGAACTTCTTTACTCACAACTCCAACTCTGCATCCATGTTCCACTATATAAGGAGTGCAACCTCCTGGAATAAATTTTTTTTTTTCACATTTGCATGTTCAAATGCTACCTATCCTGCATGGCTCAGGTCAAATGCCATCACTACCTTCAGAAAGATTCTTGGTCATCCAGATTAGAATGAACGACTCCCCTCTCAACATCGATGGCATTTGCATCTCCTCGGGATACTTATAGCATGTATGTTCTGGATTATTTATTTTAATAAACTGGCGTGTATTAAATATCTACCATAAACAAGCAGAGTTACAGTGTCAGAGGTGTGCCTGTCTAGTCAACTCACTCAGGGCTTTCTCTAAGAAAGAAATGCCAAATATTGGTTGAATATATTCTGAAAGGATGTTTTTGACTTACAGTTCTACATCACCAAAAGAACAATTGAGAAGAAAGTGAACCACAAAATGAAACTGTGAACAAATTTGCTATCTGTATACATTACATGTAATGTGTGATTTCTGTTTACCATCTGTTAATCCTATAGACAGACACATATGAAATGTGTAGTGAATCACGAACAGCATGCAGGTTCTGTGTGATTCTGATTTAAGCTGGGTACCAGTGAAGTTTTTAGCTAGAAGTCACTATCTCTTCACTCATCTATCACCCTAATTTTTTACTGATAACTTCCAGTATCTACTGTGCATCTCATAGAACTGACACACTCCCAGACATTTTTTTGTTTCAGTGGCAATATTAGAATTTCCAAAATGGTCACTCTGATATTCTCCGTTGCTCTGTCACATTTTAAACTTGGATTGTTTTTATTGTGCTAACTAATCCAATTTTCTTAAGCAACTGCTACAGGAGTAAGAGGCAGGAAAATAGTGGTGTTACATCTGGATCTCAGCACTTTGGCCTTTCTGAATGTCCCCGTCCTGGTCTTCGTGACTGTTCCCATGCCAGATGACTATGTTGATGTAGCCCTGCTCCTAGACATACAGGTTTTCCATGTTAAACTGTGATCCTGTCTCTAGGAAAGGGAATCTGAGTCAGCTGCCAGTGAATACACCCAACTCAAAGCTGATGTAGGATAAATGTTTCTCATATGATACCCTCAGATGCTACACTGGTGCCTAGCCCTGGCTTCAGAGCACAGCCAGGATTGACAAAGAAGTGGCAATGGTTTGAAATGATTTCAGGCAGTCCCACGGGGGAAAGCAGGAGATAACCACGCTAACAGGTATGGGTGTGAAGTGGATTGCACCGCTCAATCAATTCCACATTCTTGAATTCTATGTCATAGTATAGTAAAGCTGCCCAGGATAAACTAGAGAGAGGAAATGATCAACCTTTGGAAACTTTTACGATACCTGAGCTGAAGGGAGGTGAGAAAGGATGAAATGAAAGAACCCACTTAGCATATCCAAGCATCTATCCCCAAACCTGCAGGAAGATTTTGTCTCCTCTGAGGCTAAAAAGGCACACTTTTGTGATTACTAATATTGGCCTGGTCCCCCAAAACAAAATCAGGGCTCAGAAAACACTTGTTGACAGGAATTGCTTCTTTCTCCCTACATCTTTATTGTGTCCCTTCAGGGATGATCTTTGATGAATGACTATTGCCAAGGTCTCTCAATTCTGGCAGGACTATCTTTAGCTGACATCACCTGTACCGTCCCACAGAAGTGGCTGCAGTAGGATATGAAGAAGAGGTGGGTCCTTCCTGGGGACCCATTCAGAACACAAAACTGACACAGTGGATTATCTCCTGTGACAGTGCCAGGGAGTCTGTTGGCACCTCCAACGGAATTAGAAGGAAGAATGATATATTTCTGGCAAAAAGCTAACAGTATTTTTTTTTTTAATCTATGGTTAGATCTATCTCCCATCACAAATGTCTCCAAGCACACCCTAATTCTATGATCAGCCTAGTTAGCATTTCCACTGTTGTATATTAACTAGCCTCATATTAAGGATGACTTCATGCATTATTCATCCATCTGTGTTACAAGCAACTTGAAAGGCATCTCTGCAGTCTTTATATCCCCTCATTACTAACCCTATACACAGCAGAAACTTAGTGAATAGTTTTTTAGTCACAATCATAGCCATAGTCTAGCTCATTAAAATTTTCCTGATTTTAGAATGTATTATACCTGACATTTTAGTTTGAGCTGGTGCTTGTGCTCTTGTGTGCCAGCAGGAAAAAACAAATGCCATCCTGACACAGTATCTCTTTAAACAATTCTTTCATTCACCTTTTTTGTGGTCACCTCATGGCAACTCATCATATTGATAGGTTATTTACAAATCCTGCAAATGCTTTCAACACAGCCCAACCAGTAGCACTGTATTAAGATGAATCTTGTTTTTGCTCCAGTGGATTAGTTACATCTCATTCCTAATTAATGATATTTTACCATTATGACTTGGAGGTGTCCTGATAGGAGGGGAAGAAGAAAGAAAGGAAAGGAAAGGAAGGAAGGAAAGAAGGAAGGAAGGAAGGAAGGAAGGAAGGAAGGAGAAATACTTTGTGATCAGATAGTCCAATTATATTTTATAACCAAATCTAATTACATACAGAAAGTCATACCTGAAGAAATGAAAGGAAACTTAAAGGTCCTCAAAACCACATCAATTCATCTTTAGACTGTTTAACCAACTTAACTTCAAGGATGTTTATATGTGAGAGTCAGTGATTTGGTCATTGGTATTCAATCTACTGGTGCATGACTAAATCAGTAAAACGTTTCTCAGAATTTTGATATTGATGTCAACTAGGAAATTAATAGTTAACAGAATTATGCCACTATCACTATAATGTAATCTGAATCTTGTAGGATCTGAATAATTAAGGTCTGTCTCTGGAGGGAAATTATCATTATCATCCTTGCATATTTAACTATTTCCAGTATTATCAAGAGTCATCTTTGTGATCCCACAGCATGTTCTAGAATAGCAACTCTAGCAAACATTTTCCAGCATAACATGTGTTGTAAAGAACACTTTTAGGTGCTGTCTCTCCTTGGTAGGGCTCACATTCTAAATAGCAGGTACACAAAACTTTTTAAAATCACTTTCTAAGAATGTTATTTGTCCTCCTGCTTTTTCTATTGCAGTGAAGAGAAACATAACATAGTTTTTGGACTGATTACGGATAGAGGTTAACAAATGTTCATGTCACTTAATGTTTCAGCAAACATGGGAGGGCCAGGAATTAAGAGTCAGTCATCAAATAGGTATCATCCATTCACCATGTCAGTAGTTCTTAACACAGTGATTAAGATGATGATGAAATGCTCCTTTCCACTTATGGCTCAGGCAAGAGTCACCCCTTCCATGAAGGCTTCGTGACTTATTGGTTACTTTCAGCATTCTCTTCCACCATCATGATTTCCCATATAACTTTTTAATTATGTTATACTATACATGTTGGCCCTTGACTTTCACCTTCCATGCATTGTTCCCTGATTGCCTTTTCATGTCTAAGATTACCTCCCCAATAAGAAATTAAAGCCCCGGGGTACCTATAAATGATATTTGACCATAAAGTTATAGAAATAATTTGCCTCAAGAAACCTGAACTTAGGAACTTCAGTGAGAGCCCTCAGTTGACAAACAGCCACCATGCTCCAGGGCACATGCATGACAAGGCAGCTTCCACAACTCAAAAATATCTGGGGGCCTGTCCAAAGAACCTACACCTCAACAGAAACCTTAGAATATTCTTTATGCTTAATGACAAATCTTTGAATTTTGAAGATAGATCTGGGTTTTGGAAATGGCCAGGAGTCATTTGGAGACTGGATTTATGAATCGTTTAGTGATTAGAAGGACATTGTAGTTTCTAGTGAAAAATAAAGTAAGAATCTAAATAATGGGTGTTGATTTTCTAGTGTGATTCATAAATCAGCTATGGAGGTAACGCTAGGGGGGTAGTGACACATTTTAAAGAGTGGCACTTTATCATTCTTTCAAAGGTTGACTAAATTTCAATACAATTCCTGCTCATTTTGTTTTTAAAAAAAAATCTGTCGTATTGCTTCCTATGCATACATCCTAGTTTTTCACCTGTATCTAGCTCAGTGCTGAATACTAAGTTATTAACAGAAAATATTGCACACTCTTGGGCCAGACTGCCTGGACTTGGAGTGTGCCTTTGCTACTTTCCTTCTGGAGTGAACTTGGACGGGTAGCCTAATCTCTCTGTGTCTTAATTTCCTCATCTCTAATTGAGTATGGGTATTTGTGAAGACCAAACAAGTTAATAAGTGTGAAGTACTTAGGAGAATGCCTGAGACATAATGGTAACTATTAGTATTATTGACTCAATTATAATTAACTCATTGGTATTCAATATTATATTTCTTATTCTTTTATAATTACAATCAAAATCACATTATAAAATGTTCTTTTCTACAAATGTAATCTTTTGTAACTTAAATACCAGAAAACATTCAACTAACCCTCTCTCTATGAGACAATTATCTACTGCCTGTGCCGCTGGGTCTGCCCTAGTGTTCTAAGTCAGGGATGCCGTCAGTATGAAGACATGTTGAGTCAGCGGGTCCTCACATCACATCTGATGATGTCTGGTCTTGGCATAAACAGCACACTATACAAAGTAGTAGGCAGAAAGTGGCTTGGAAAGAGACAAAAGAAAACATCTGGATGCTGGATGAAGGTGTCGTATACGTCAAATGGCTTTGAAATGTCTATTTGCCTTGTTAATATTTCTCCCACTATTCAGCTATTTAAGGTCATAGTCATTAAGGAAAGCATAAAACATTTCTACTACACATCTATTCCTTGCTTTGCCCCAAGAATCACAAATTAATTACAAGTCATGCCCCAGTCTAAGGGTAAATGTTGCTTCCATCACGGATCATGTAACACCAAGAACAAGGACTCTATCTCTCTTTCATGGCCTAGGATATCTCTCTGTGTGAGCAGGAAATCTCTCCGACCCTCCAGAGATGGGGCAGCTGCCCCCACTTCCTACCACCTGGTGGTGGGTGGCCTTGAACCGAGGACCCATTCGTGTTGCAAACATGTATTGTGTTGAGTCCATCATCCTGTTTAACTTGGCATCACCTACAAGCACTCCAACATTTCATGAATGAGATTACTGCCAAATCGGTATGTTTCTGATTCAGTTACACTTAACCCATTATCTCTAAGTGCTTTCAAGATGCTTGTGCTGACGACGAACACTGTCTTCAATCTTTCTTTCTTTCTTTTATTTATTTTTTTTTTTTTAATTCTTCTTTTTGAAGTAAGACTGTCTAAGTTTTCTCTTTCTGTCGAGGAGATTGAAAGCCATGAGAGTCATTCCAAAAACTTTTCAGGCTCTGCAGTGGCATTTTCAGTGGGAATTTGGCCAGGATGTATGTGTGAATGAAGACAAAGAAAGCCAGTCAGCAGTTGAAGCCCTGCAATTGAGCGTCTGCTTGTCCACATGTCAGAGGAAATGTGCAAATCTTCCTTCAACTCCTAACCGAGTATGTCTGCCTGAAACTCATGAGGTCTGATGCATTTTAGGAATTTAAACAGAGGAGGGAGGAAAAAAAAAACCTAAAACATTAATGCAAGCTTTCTTGGAAATATTATTCCATTAACAACTGTGGGTAGTCACACCCTTCTTCTGCTGCCTCCCAACAGTAAATGGAAGATATGACATAGGTTGTGTCTACATAGTGCCAAGCATCTGGGTTAAATTCAATCTTGGTGTTTTGATCTCATATACACATAGGGTTATTTTTTTAAACACCATCTGCAAGGCTGACATAATCTATGTCAGCTAGGATAGTATAATCACCAGCCTGCAGAGATTTTTACCAGATCATAAAATTTTCACCAGTCTTTCTCTCAGTGACTACTGTTTTACCATGATTTTAAAAACTTAATTTATTTATTCTTTGTATATGAAGCTGCTAAAAGTTTCTTGTTGGGATGGCCATTTTAGAAGCAGGAGCTCGAATAATCTTGATTAGAACAATCAGTTTTTGATGATGTTTTGATGGCTACGCAGCAGATTCTAGAGGGATTAGCCAAGCTTTCAATGATCAGTTCTGCTTTGGATTTCTTGACATACCTCAAAAAAAAAAAAAAAAAAAAAAAAAAAAAAAACAAAACAAAAATATTAAAAGAGGCACTGATGCATAGTATAAAGAATATAGACTTTGGATTCAGATATAGCTCTGTCTCAATTCCAGCTCTGCTACATTCCATTGCACAAGCTATTTAATTTTCTGAGCTATAGTTTTCCCATCTGCAAAATGAGATTAGAACAAAATGACATAATAAATTGGAGTTGTTATATCTTTACCAGATTATATGGTAGATGCTCAAAAACTCACAGTGGCCATTATTATTATTATATTATTAAAAAACAATATCATGAGCGAATATTTTAAAATTCCTTGATCTACTATTAGAGGTGGCCTCAAGGAATGAAGATGAGATATAGAAGAAAGAGAACTGCACTAAGGGTGAATTTTCAGTCAGTTCTGCCAGAACTGGTTGTGGTCACCTTAGACGAGGCAGTTTTTTGGGCTTCATTTTATTTATTCTTAATTAAGAACAGTTTAGATCTTCTGTCTAAGATCCTTTTAATCTCATTATCAATGTTTCACTGATTTCAGTACAGCTACAGCTAAACTGGGCATATAAATACAATTCCTCTTATATCCAATTATTTTTGGAATTTGATTGTGCTTCATCAATATCAGTTACTGAAACAGATAGGAACAAAGATCAATCATGTCGAGCCTTTCATATATTTTAAAATGTATCACATTGACATTTTCCTCCCCATACTTTTGTTTTCCACCTGTGTCATCATTTAAAATTCTTTATTTCTTGTCATCAAACTGACTTTTACAATCTAATTTTCATTTTGAGTTTACAATCTGATTTCGATTTGATACCCTTTGTAGAAGTCAGCACTGCCACTTTTCTTCAGTATCTTAGTTTGTGAACCCTTGAAAATTGCGGAATGAAATAGTAATTCGTTCTGAAGCTTATGCAGATGTGTCTATGTGTTTTATGAAATTTGATTCTTTTTCTCCACATACATGTTTTTCCAATGCTTTGTCTTGTGTATGTTTACAGAGGGAAGAAGTGGTGAGCTTTCATAACTTTTTAGAAGTAGGAACACATCCAGTGGGAATCTGTTCTGTTCTTAAAGGCAGATGATTTGCTATCTGAGTGGCAGGACTTAATGTCGATTGTGTATATCCCCAATCAACTGCTTCCATGGCTTCGGTCGCTAAGTAGCTGATTCTTGTGTTTTGGTACCTGTATCACTATGTTGGGATTTCTCTTCCCTCCAGTGAATTAAGAGATGTTTTTCACTCTATCTTTAGAGATGTCCAAACATGTTTTCTCTTACTGATATTGTAATAATTCCCAAAAGAAATCCCACATTTTAGGCTTTTTATTTTAACACTTAACTTGTTTTGATCTATTATCAAAGAAACCATATTTCTTCCTAACTTCATCACCTTTTAAACACGTGTTGAGTGAAGTGATGTGAAACATGCCTCAAAAATCTGGCTAATATTAGTGACCCTCTTCTTAAACATGGGTTATGTATTCATATACATTGTTAGGACTGAATTTTCTAAGTGTCAATTCAACACATCATTTATATGCAATAAGTAGAGAAGCCATGTCTGTAAAACCAAAGAATTAGTCACAATGAAATATAAAAATATCTAAAACTAAATATAAAGTTAAGAGGATTATTTCCAAAAGTGTCTAAAAGTATTTATTGAATATTTGTATTTAAATAATATCAGCCTACAATAGCAAACCCTAAACAAGATATTTTTTAAAGTAGCTATTGAAAAATTGAAGAAATATGAGGCTACTGCATACAATTTAGAATTCCCTCGCTTGAAAAAAAGGCAGTTTATTACCCTGGAGGGAGGGACAAGAACAGATTCTTTCTCAATAGACTAGATGGAGATGTTTGTTAAATTGAAGATTAACTAATTCTTAGATTTAGCAAAATGTGATGCTCCTACATTTTCCTTCCAAAATGCTGTTATGGCCTTTTTTGGCAATCACTGGCAGTTTCCAAGATACTAGTACATTTATTTGACCATGTCTATGAAATATAGCAGTCTAGAGAATAGATCTAGAACATGTGTCATTATTGTACCATATATATATATATAAAACCATTATACAAACACACACACACACATATATATATTTTTTGTTGTTGTTGTTGTTGTGAGACAGAGTTTCATTCTTGCTGCCCAGGCTGGAGTGCAATGGCGCCATCTCAGCTCACTGCAACCTCTGCCTCCCAGGTTCAAGCAATTCTCCTGCCTCAGCCTCCCGAGTAGCTGGGATAACAGGCACCCACCACCACGCCAGGCCCCGCACCATATATTTTAATTCATATGTATTAGGTTTTTCTTCAAATATGACTAAAACATTTAAATTCACGTAATATTTTCCTGCATTCTGTATTTTATTATGAAGTATGCATCCATATTCTGCTTTCTAATACTCTGTATCCCATGCATTTTATGTTGATTTTCCCTGAATTAAAAACATAAACTATGCATATTAGAGTAGACTAAGCCATTAAACTCCCCCAAATCCGTAACATTATAAAGCAGAAGTTTATTTTTCTTGTGAAACAGGCCGAAACAGAGGCTTTCCTTCGGAAATGACTCTGCTCCATGCAGAACCATCGAGAAAACCAGGCTAAGGCCGACTCTGCCACTTTCAACTCATGCCTTTCTTCAAAGATTGGCGTGATCTTCTCCATTATAGTCCTCAGGATGGAGAAAGAACATGGTGGCACTTGTAACTTCTGCCCAAATTTCACTGGCCTGATTTCAGTCACGTGGCCACATCTGGCTGCAAGGAAGGCTGGGAAACATGGGCACGCTCTGTGCCCAGGAAGAAGGAGAATGTATATTCGGCTCTCTAGCTGCCAGCATTTACCCATCATGTTATTCTCCCTCCAAACTTACCTTTTATAGCATTAGTGGTTATTCTTCTCAACCTTTCTTTACTTTTATGTCATTTCTATTTTTCTCATTTGTGTCCTATTCTACCTGCTCAGATCTCATGTAATCTGGATGGGTAAAAACTGGGAAGAAATTCAACACAAAAATTAATAGGAAGCCAACCTTGAGGTGGTTCTCTGGCTTAATTGAATTTTTTTTGGACCAATAATTAGGATCAAAATGACAAACATCTGGGTCAAATTTGTATCTACAAAATACATGTGACCAAAAATTTTAAATGATTATAGTAATAATTTCTAAATCTTGATAGCTGGTGAATTGATCACTCAATAAAAGCAGTAAGTAACTATCAAAACAACCTTCATTAATATTTAGAGAAAAATATAAGTTATATGTTGTGTTAAATAATATTTTTTAATCCTTTCAAATATGTTCAAATTCAGTAATATGTTCACATATTTCTTTTATTTGTCTAGTGTTTATCATAACTTCTCATGCTATTTAAGAACCTTGATGATCATACACCAAAACTAAGGGCCAGTGTAAAGTCCATGGAAACTTCAAAATGTGTAGTGAGTGCTCAATAAACCTGGGTTATTATTACTATTTTATTGAGACTTTTTTCATTTATTATTTTTAAATATTTTTCTGCCTCATATGATCTTCAGAATCATTTATTTTTAGTTGACATATAACATATTTCTGGGATACAGTATGAATTTCTGATACATATGTACAGTATGTAAGGATCAAATCAGAGTAGTTAGCATACCTATCCTCTCAAACATTTACTATGTCTTTGTGTTATAAATGTTTAAAATTCTCTCTTCTAGTTTTTTGAAAAATATGCTAAATTATTGTCAATTATATTCCCCCTACAATGCTGCAAAATTCTAGAACTTATTTATCCCATCTAGCTTTAATTTTGTATCCATTAACCAACCTTTTCTTATCCTCTCTTCCCCATCTTTACCGTTCCCAGACACTAATAACACCCATTCTACTCTAATTTTATGAGTTCTTTTTTTTTCCTTCCCGCATCTGAGTGAGGACATGTACTATGTTTTTCTCTGTGCCTGACTTATTTCACTTAACAGAATGTCCTCCAGACTCATTCATGTTGCCACAAATGATAAGATTCCATTCTTTTTTTATGGCTAAATAGTATTCCACTGTGTGTGTGTGTGTGTGTGTGTGTGTGTGTGTGTGTGTGTGTATAACATTTTCTTTATTCATTCATGTGTTGATGGACATTTAGTTTTATTTAATACCTTTGCTATTGTGAATAGAGCTACAAGAAACACGGGAGAGCCACACTTTTTCTACCTTATGACTCATCTCTTTTATAAATGGCTACCAAATAGTTTTATTCAATAGCAGGAGGGAAGCAGGCTTAAATCAAAATAGAAGTATTTGTATTTTGGTTGGAGTTGGAGCTGGGATCCATCTCTGAAAGTTAGTTACCTTACTCATGAAATAGAAGAACGTTATTCTCCATTGCAAATGCCTTTTACACCTGCCTGGCAGGGGTCTTTTGAAATAGAAGGAAGTTTTGTACATGAAAGAGTTCTGAAAACCCAAAGCTAGTAGCTCTTTGACCTCCAATAATTTGGGTATTTGCAACTGACCTCACAGGTTCTTAAGATAAACATGTTTCTAATTCTGTTTAAACACACATTTGACTCCACATTATCCTTGGTGAAACAGATTACCAGGGATGTTTTTAAAAGTGTAGTTGTCATTTTGTATCCTCTGGCCAACATCTTCTCACCTCATCTTCCAACTGCCCCAGCCTCTGGTAACCACCATTATACTCTGTATTTTTAGGAGATCCACATTTATAGATTCCATGTGACTGAGATAATGTGGTATGTGTTGGTGCCTGATATTTTGTTTCACTTAGCATAATATCCTCTGAGTTCATTCATGTTGTTTCACATGATAGGATTTCCTTCTTTTTTATGGCTGAATAGTATTTCACTATGTATCTATACCACATTTTCTTTACCCATTCATTCACTGATATTTAGGTTGATTCCATAACTTGACTTTGTGAATAGTGCTGCAATAAACATTGAGAATGCAGATGTCTCTTCAACATACTGATTTCATTTCCTTTGGATATATACCCAATAGTGGAATTGCCAGATCATATGGTAATTCTATTTTTAATTTTTGGAGAAACCTCCATCTGTTTTCCATAATGGCCATACTAATTTATTTTCCCACCAATAGTGTGCAAGGGCTCCCTTTTATCCATATCTTTGCCAGCATTTATTATCTTTTGTCTTTTTAAAATTGCAGTTAGATAGAACAAATAAGTTCAAGAGAACTATTGCACAGCATGGTGACTATAGTTAATGATGATATCTTGTATTTTGAAAAAAAATGGCTTAGAGAGTGGATATTAAGTGTTCTCACCACAAAAATAACTATGTGAGGTGAAGCATATTTTATTTAGCTAGATTTAAACATTCTACAATGTATATATACTTCAAAATATGCTCTGGTTCACAATAAATACATAGTTTTATATCGTTCATTTATAATAAAATCACATAATATATATTCATATACACACACACATATGTATATATATGAATACTTTTAATTTAAGTGAACTTGGCTGCTGCTGGCATGGTGTGCCTAAGCTGGTGTCGTTGAATTGTGGATGTAGTAGGAGCAGAGGAAAGGGGAGAAAGAGGACCAACTAGTGTGTGTCCGTCTTGCATTTCACATACAATCACAGATACTGGTTTCCTTGCAGGAGGACAGTGATAAGAGACCCCCACAGGAACTGAGATCCCGTGATCCTGAGTGAGTCCATGGTTAGATGCTTAGGAAGATGCAGCATGGTGCTGAGCCAATCAGCCAGAAGGACTGAAGGAAAAGGGAGAGGAGTCCTGGCTAAGGCACCGGGTGGCTGGTGACTGCCTTTCAGAAACACTCTCATTAACCCTGAAAGCATCACTTAAAACGACCACTTACTATCCCTTAAGAGGAAATTACAGGATGGTGGGCACTTTTTGATTTTGAGATTTGAAGTCTCTCTGAAGAAATCTTTTGCAAATGTAAAGGGCAATATGGTCATACTGAAACTTTAAATGGACCAGCACTTGCCATATTCAGAGCAAACTTTTAAAATAATTTAAGAAGCCATGCCACCTGCTAAATACAAATCTTCCTGTCATTTTTTACATGTGGATTCGTTTGTAAAAATAATTTTCGCCTCCATTCCTGCAGCTGTATCTCTTGGGACTGTTCCACCTCATATCAAATAGCATTGTCTCATAGTTGCTCCTTATCTATGCAGCTGGACTCATAGCTGGCTTCTTAAAAAGTTAGGTTAGAAACTCACTAATTATATGGTAAAGGCACTAAGACATTTATTTCACATTACCCAATACATTCCTTGTTAGTAGATATGTTTTAATCAGAGCTAGCTAATAGAGAGAGCCTTTGCTACTTTAACATTTGCTATACAAATGCTGGAGATAAAACAAGACTTAAAAGAAATACATAAGAGGTTACACTGTTAATGTGTAACAGTTAATATGTAACAGTTAAAAATTTACAAGATAAATTGATGGTCCACTTTGTAACCCTGATTCTGTTTCTTGCCTGGCTTCTCCACGTTGGCAAAATAATCAAGTTGATATCATCAGCAATTTCTCTTGAAAAACTTGATTTCCAATGAATCTATATAAATTTATAGTATAACTGCAGTTATACGACTGCAGTGCTTTTCCTCTGGCACTGTTAAATGTCTTTATTTTCATAGATTCTACTTTGTTTTGTGTTATACACTTAGCTTGGAAGAACTTTGGGGATACTAAATTCAGTTCCCCCAGTTCTTTAAAACTATTTGCTCATGACAAGTAACTACAAAGTCAAAATACAAGAGACATGACCTCCTGCTTATGAGATGGCTACACTTAACATTAAAATAGTCATGATAGGCCGGGCCTGGGGGCTCAAGCCTGTAATCCCAGCACTTTGGGAGGCCGAGACGGGCGGATCACGAGGTCAGGAGATCGAGACCATTCTGGCTAACACGGTGAAACCCCGTGTCTACTAAAAATACAAAAAAAAAAAAAAAAAAAAAAAAAA
>NC_045440.1:119087574-119132597 GCF_002776525.5 Piliocolobus tephrosceles | reverse complement strand
AAAAAAAAAAAAAAAAAAAAAAAAAAATAGACATGATACTGAAACCACTGCTCAGCTGGCCCTAAATGATACGGGAGAAGCTGGTAAAAATGGAAGTGGCTTGGAAGAATTATGTCAAGGACAGAAAGATAAATGAATTGATAGTAAAAGGAAATGTGCAAGGGCTTATGACCATCATGCTTGAGTTATTTTTTTCCAACCCAGTGAGATCTTTTCTAAAAAAGTCATGATGCACTATGACAAAGCCCTACCTGTTACAATGATTTGCCTATCACTCCAAACTCATCACCTTGTATTCAGACAAAGTCTTTCTTGCCTGGTCATCTCATGGTTTCTCCAGCACACCAAGCTGAAATGCCTTTGACCTTGACTTTCCCTTTCCTGGAAAGCCTTGCTTGTTCTTCTGGCTTGCTGGTCACTTCATTCAGGTCTCTATTCAAATGTTTCAACTAAAAAGACTTACTTTCACTCTACCAAAAATAACCCCTTCTCTGAACCCATGATGTCCTTTTCTTTGTCTTGATGCTACTTACCTTGTCTGACATTAACTAGTATTTTTATTGGTTAATTTGCTTATTGTTCATGTCCACCACTAGCATCTGAGCTCCATAAAGGCAAAGAGTTTGTTATATTCCCCACCCTACTTTCATTATCTAGAGAAGTTCCTGCTATGTAAGAGGTATTCAGTGATAAATGTTGAATTAATAAATGCATGGTATTTAAAGCCATAAAGTGCAAATCTTTGTCTTTCAATCTGATATTATTTCCTGGTCCTTAAAGTGGGATAAGACTAACTCTGCTTCTACAATCATGTGAGAATTAGGTTGGAATATACACACAGAATGACTTATAGTGTGTGAAGCAAGACATAAAAGTTAGTAAGAGTCACTGCTCAGGTGCTGTAATATGATGCAAAATTAGCTGAACCTAAGTTCAAGATCAGGCTTTTAATGGAGGTTTTCTCACTAGGCTTGATGTGTACCCTTGAACAAGTCTGTAACCTCTATTGACCTCATTTTCTTCCCTTGATCTGTGATAATAAAGTAAGATAATGTATATTAATGCACTTATTGATCTCTAAGGTGATACTAGAATATATGATATTATCACATATTTGTATACAGAAATATCCCCCTCACAACCCTTATCACCGATCCCCTGTCTATGGTAGGGGAGGGAATAAATTATTCTATTGCTAGGCTGATAGTTTTCCAGAGGTGAAAAGAAAATTGTTAAATGTATAAAGTCATCATTCCTGAATAAGTAAGCTGAATTATCAGATAAGTTTATATGCTACTGGTGGCATCATAATGCCAAAACTTTACCATTTTCTTCATGACACTTTGTCTCTGAATTTGCTTTTGGCTACGTTCTGGGGTTAACCAATCCTTGCTGGAATTATTCAGCTCCACAGAGCCTGCGACGATCCTTGACCACTTTGGTTCAAGTTAAGCCATGCATGAATTTAACCTTCTTCACATTATTTGCTCGTGCTCAAAGCACTGCATTAATCAGAGAAGGAGGCTTCAATCTTGGGCTTGTTCTCAGAGCCTCTGCTGCATTGTGTTGCCTTTGATGAAAAGCTTAAAAGGCAGAGAACAGGAAATCCACTCTGATTTCATTGTTCCCTTTGAACAGTTCTTTCCTCATAGGAACAATGCCGGTTTGCCCAAAATGACTAATAATCACTACCATTTATTGAGTATTAATTCTGTGCCAGGTACTGTACAAAGTACTTTCTATACATCTTTACATTTCCTTCTCACATCAGTGCTCTGAAGTAAATTGCATTAATCCCATTCTACAGAAGAAGAAACTGAGACGTGGAGAAGTAAAAAAGGTTCTCCATTAGTCACCTAGAAAGAGGAGCAAAGCTGGGTGCAACCATATCTATCTAGCTTGCAAACGTATACTCTTATCCACTAAACTAGATGCAGAAGTCTGAGAGGAGTTTGATAAAGAGCGAGGAATCATTTCACATTTTCTGTATTAATATTTGAAACCTCTCTAATTGTAGACAACCAACATAATCCATTGGTACTGAAAAACCAAAACATTTGGTGTCTTTGGGTTTCATTATTTATTTTGTTCTCTGAAATGTGATAACCTGATTTTGCATAATAAAAATACATTATCTTGAAATTATTGATTCAAACAGACACAACACTTTGAAGTATTGACATAGTAGCTGGCATTGGTCTGAGTTTCGGGCAATGAATGTCCTACACAGTTGGTTAGTGCTGTCTATATTTAAAGCCAGCATTGTGGTTCCAACATAAGATTTGGAGTCAAGCTTGGCCCAGACCCAAAACTTGATCTATGTATGATTTTGAGCAGTTGCAAAACCTCTCTGATGTTCAATTCCTTCATCTGTTAAATGAGGATGATGATATCTTCTATCTGACAGACTTGTTTTGAGAGTTAAGTAAGATACTGTGTTTTCATTGGATCGTTGTAAGGACTAGCTGAAACAAAATATGTGAATTATATAATACAGAGCCTAGGAAATAGCACTTTTGAATACTTATTTTCTTTAAAAAAAATCAAAACAACATTTTTTTAAATACTTAAATTAAAATGAGTTTTTGAAAAGTCAAGGCTATTGGATATATTTTCATGTGTAAAAAATTTTATATTTTTTGTCTTTGTTTAGAAACCCACATGTTTCTAAACAGGATTTGAGTTTGCCCAATATTTTACCTATACGCTGGCCTCTAAGTAAATCACTGTCTTTTGTGATTTGGGAAGGAATACTAATCTCTATATCTTGAAATCAACCTACAATCTCTCCTGGCGTTTTTTTTAATTATTCTCAAAAACAATAAAACAAAATCTCCACTACAGATTAACTCATTATCCTCAATCTCTCAAACACATTGGAGTTTCTAGGCTCTGCTCTCCTGCTCAAAATGCCCTCTGCCTCATTTATTAATTTTTAGAATCCTAGGCAGCCAGGCCCAAATATTCATCTCTCTTTTTCCCTCCTCGGAACTCAACCAATACTAACTGACCATAATACTCATTTGGAATTTATCATTTTTTACCTGGTTGTATTAATTAGATTTTCATGTGTGTTTTTTAATGACTTGTTTGCCTAGCCAGACAGTAGGCAAACTGTCTTATGCTTTCTTTATACCATTCATATTGCAGTATTTCAATTTTATAAATATTTATTCATTATTAAATCTTCATATAAAATGGTTCACAAGCAGTAAGTAAGGAATGAAGTCTCCTTTTCCTAGTGGCTTGTGCCAACACCCAGGCACTTGGATTGTATCTTTGCTTCAGGATCCCATCTTTTAAAAATTAAAATTTTAGTCAAACACCTCAGTTTCTTGTAATGTAATGCTATAGAAGTAATGATACCTTCATTTACTTAACTACTTAGTTTATTCATTTCTGAGTGTTAGCAATTGACCTAACTTACCAAATTAATCAATTCCTATGCTGTTATAGATATAGTACTAAGAAGAATATAAAACACTGATGTGGCCTATTTAGGTGATACTGTATTTAATTTCACATTTTGTAGGAATATATGTAATAGTTGTTGATAAAATAATAATTTGGCAATCAAAGCCAAATTTTATGCTTGTTCTGTTCAGAGAACATATCACTTTGTCTCAGACTGAGTATGTTTTCAACAAGTTTCAGAATCTTGATAAACCTGTTTTTACCCACCCACAACTGATTCATGAAAAGCTTAAACTGATAGTAAGTCATTTGATCAAGTTTTGAGCTTCCAAGAATTATTTCAATCATGTTGGAGTTTCCATAAGTGACCACTCAGTTTGAACATTTTGGGTTGGTTTGATGAACACTCAGCATACTATTTATGTTTTGGTTATGCTGTCATCAGGTACCTTAATAGAATAGTCTTTATTCTCACATCTAGAAAGGGAAATGTGGTATCTGGGGGATTTCCTGAGATCAAATATTCTCATGTGTACAAGCCAAGCAATTTAGTAATGTGAGAAATATTGACACTCTTCGTCAATGAACAATGGTTGAGTCTAGACACCTTGAGGAATCTTAAGGGAAGCCAACACATTTCAGTCAATAGAAGATTTGTTTACTTAGCTCCAACCTTAGCCCCAACCTTCTACAAAACACAAGAACTTTTTCAAGGACCCCTACTCAAACCACTACCATGTGGCTACAAAACCTTGAACAGTCCACCGTGGAACCAAAGAAGTTTTGAAAACCAATGAAATATTTTGTAATATGCTCCCATACTTCTGAAAATTACCCTTTCATAGCATTCATTATAATTTGTGTTTCTACTTACTGTATTATCAGTCTTCCACACTAGACTGCAAACTCCGTGAAAAAGTAGTTGCCTTTATTTTGCCCTCATCTACCACTTGCATCTCCAAGGTACCTGACGTATAACAAGTCCTTAGTAAATATTTATTGGAGGAAGCACGCAGGGAAAGCAAGAAGGAAATAGTGACGCATTGAGTTGTCAGAGCCTGTTTAGGCAAAGATGTTAAAATTTGGTTCAGGGTTAGCCTCCGTTGTCCCTGTGTTTTTCCTATTTGAGATTCCTCCTTCACATTTCTCAACCCTGCCCTCAATTCCCCCATGGCAATCCAATTGTGTGTGCCCTGAACCCACACACAAAATAATCAGATAATTTTATTCACTGAGACCACTCAGCATTATACTGTCACTGCAGTCTTTATTCTTAATTCTTAACCTCAACGTGTCAATCATTAACAACGGTGTAGGAGGTCAAGTAGAGGTTTCCCAGCACCAGACAACAATCAGTTCTGCTTACTATAAAGCCAACTATACTATGTGAGCAACAATTCTACTTTCATTCATTCAATTAGTGAGTCATTTATTTAACTAATACTTATTTAACCCATATTTATGGAGCATCTGTTGTGTGTTAGGCTTAGTGCTAGTCAATGTGATCATAATCTGAAAAAAAGAACTAACCTAATTTTCCCTGGGGTCTTCTTTTGTATTCTTTGAGCCAGATTCCAAAAGGTGGAACTATAAGGGGTGCAGTCATTGACTGCAAAGGTAGAAACAAATCGCAAACCATTTTGAAACTGTGGGGAAATAAGAACCACTTCAGGAAGTAAGCCAGTTTTCTAGGCAACCTTTGGAAATATGTCTCTCCTTCAATGAGTCATCCAGAAAATCTGCACTAAACACTTTCTATAGTGCACCGTGCTAGGCCCTGGGGACACGCAGATGAAAGAGAGCTCCCTCCCTGCATAAGGTCACAGTCTAGGGACAGACAAGAACAGGCAAATTAACACTTATAATACAGTGATAAGTACAGGCTAGACATAAGCAGAGGATACTATGGCAACTCAAAGGAGGGGCACCCAACTAAGCCTAAGGCAGTGGGAAAGACTTCCCAGAGAAGATGACACCAATTGAATGGGAGCAAGCCAGGTGAGAGGGTGTGGACGGGATGGGCTTTTTAACAAAAGAAACAACAAATCCAAAAGCTTAGGGGTGAGAGAGAGCAAAACATTTGTGAGAATCTGCAATTTTCTCAGTAAAGTAAGGACATATGCTGTGGGGAGGAAAATAGCCAAATTCAAGTAGCTCAACAAGAACAGATTATGAAGGGCCTATCTGGGAGGTCACCAGATGTATAAGAAATTTTATAATATGATGGAAGTGCCTTTTTAGAAAGTTGCTTCTGGTAAGGAGAATTAACAAGAGGAACTTGGAGGACAGTGGGTAAAGATAAGAGTATTTTTTATTTGTTTGTACGCTTTATGATTTATACTCAGTGTTGCGCTCAAAAATTATTTAAGACGCTTACCAAGATACATACAGCACAGCGACACAACAAATTATAAGTAATGTTAAAAAATAAAGCAAAGGGAATAAATGGAACCCAAAGTAAGATGGAACACAAAAAAGTATAGCATGCACTTATAATCAATAGCTAAGGGTACACAAATTTGGCTGTAGGCTTCCTATGAGTCAATAATTTGTTTATCCAGAGGATAAACAAATTGATCAAGATGTAATTATTCCTGGAATCAAGATTTGAAAGACTATCTGCCAAAGACTCTGATTTAAAGGAAGCCAGAACCAATCTTATACTTCATTAGAACATAAGATCCGGGGGTTTAGGGAATTTTTCCCTGCTGTATCTTCAATGACTTGAAATGTGACAAGCACATAGGGTAGGTTCTGTGAATATTTCCTCAATAAATGAATGAATGGAAGGATAAGAATAGATAGCTATTATGAACTAGAGTGTTCTCTCTCCAATAATGAAATAAAAACTGTGAAAAAGCAGACCAGTATAGAATAGACCTACAGGATCCCCCAGCCATGTAATCTGTAAGAGAGATCAATGTTTCAACCACAAGCATCCCCCTGAAAAGAAAGCAATAAAATCAAACTTTTGAATTACTCTGAAGCCTATAAAAACCTGCCCCCTTGAGCAGGAAGGGAGGAAACCTAGATAACCCTCAGTCTAACAGAATAAGCAGCATTGCTGTAAGTACCCTTAGAGTGAACCAAATAAGAATATTCATAGAAGTGTCTCTAAATTTAGGACAAAAATATATTCTAAAAAGCACATCTAATAAAAATGGATTATTTGCTATGTACTCAGTTCTCTGATAGTCTAGCATGATCCAAAAGTAGCTTGCAGAAAATCTAGGAGAATGGATGGACAGCATAATCTTCATTGATTCTTATAGAAGTATTATTTCCCACAATCAAGCGTTTGCTATGTATTAGGTAGTATGAGTTTAGAATTATACTCTCTGGAAAGTATCTGCAGGACAGCCATTCAGTTTTTCCAGTTGAGATTAAAGTCCCAAATGAAACCATAGGTGAAATTGATGCCGTTTTGAGAACACTGTAAAGCTTACCTAAGACATTACTTATATATCAAGAGACTCCTTTTCTATCCAGAAATAAGCCAAAGGAATAACATCAGATAGAACCAGTACATCACTGAGAAAATATACATTTGTTCTAACACAAAAGTCTAAATGATATGACATGACAAATCTTTAGTCTGAAAAAATTTAAAGAAGGTATGTCAGATCACTCTCTTACACAGTTCAAATATATCAATGAAGAACCCACAAAGCCTTTAGGTTTGAATTATGTGTTAATAACTTCCATGTATATCCTTGACACTTAGGTACCTGAATGAGGTGAATTGGTCAATAGATTTATTTGTAACAATGAAGTAAAAAGTCGTAAAACATTAGTAAAAATGATGACTTTTATTTTAAAATAATAACCCACAGCCTCTCTTTAGAGTAAATGTTATTCAAAAGGACCAGTTTTCTGTTAAAGCTAAACTAGGTCATAATAGTAAAACTCTATCATATGCTTAAGAGAATGATCGCCTTTTATTAGCTGTAGAAAATGGATACGCATTTTAATGATGAAATATAATACAAGATTAGAGCATTAAAAAGACCTCATATAAGTGTGGGGTCCGAGGTTTAGATTTAGTTGGCTTCATAGAAAATCTGCCTCTCACAGTGTGTCTGTCCACTAGTAGAATAAAATAAATGGAGGGTTTTAAGGGTCAATGATAAAATAAATGTTGGATATGTCGAGTTCTGGTGCATCATCAAAATGAAAATATCCAGTAACTAATTGGATACAAAAATCTTGCCTTTAAGATAAAAGACTGAGTTCAAAACTGGTAATTTAGAAGTTACCATTTAGATTTAAATCTATGGCAATTTCTTAGAAGGAAATACATACCTTGTTATTAAAGTTAGAAGATAATTTTGGTATGTAGGGGAGTATCAGGTTGTCCTTTTCACTACTATTTAGCTCTAAATTACCATAAACATTAGTAATTTATTAAGGACAGTTTGAACATTATTATGTAAGAAACCTCAACTCTTGATATCATGACAGACAAAATTTGAAGTGACATTTTCAAATCCTGGTTTGATCCACTATAGTCATGAAGTGGAACAATTTAAAAGAAGAGAAAAACATTTCTGAGAATGAGTAATTCATGAAATAAAATTTGTACATTAAACGAAGTCTCACATGAATATTGAATTAACAACAAGTGTAAGTGATTGAATAACAGAGAATGGCAAGCTTCTTATATCCTGCATACATTGAAAAGGCTGAGAAGCCTCCTCAAAATACTGTGATTTGGGAATTTAGAGAGTCAGTGTTGGGCCAGGAAAAAATCATGAAATCAGGAGAGTTTGGCTTTTGTACATCTTCCCAACAGCCCTTGCATCCTTACTTTTCAGCACATCCCTTTCCTGAGTACTCAGTGGTTTTATTGCTGGTTTATATGCCTCTAGTTCCGAAACAAAATAATCTAATAACCTTGTTCATATCGATGAATTCATTCAAGCATTCATTTATTTAACACATTTTTATTGAACATCTGCTATCTCTGTGCCAGGCATTGTTCTGTGCCCCAGAATATGGTGGCAAACAAGGCAAAGTTCCTGTCATCATGGAGCTTACTTTTTTAGAATAGATTTTATTTTTTAGAGCAGTTTTAGCTTCACATCAAAAGAACAAGACATACATATATTTTCAATTTACCCCATTCCCACATACACATAGCCTCCTTCATTGTCAACATCTCCCGGTAAAGTGATACATTTGTTACTGTTGAGGAACGTAATTTGACACAAAATTATTACCCAAAGTCTATAATTTACATAAGGGCTCACTCTTGATATTGTACATTCTGTGGATTTGGACAAATGTATAATGACATGTGATATCATTATTGTATCAGAGCGTGGTTTCAATATTCTCTTGGAGAATTAGTTTTATTCTCTTGTAGATTACTTTTATTGAGGTACAAAAGCAGCGAGACAGGTAGAAGCGTAGTTTAGATAGAGAGATGGAAAAATAGATATAGACAGATAAATCAATGATAGAAATGTGAGAAGAAAGAGAAAGAAAAGAAAGAAAGAAAGAAAGAAAGAAAGAAAGAAAGAAAGAAAGAAAGAAAGAAAGAAAGAAAGAAAGAAAGAAAAAGAAAGAAAGAGGGAAAGAAAGAAAGAAGGAAAGAAAGAAGGAAAAAAAGAAGAAGGAAGGAAGGAAGAAAGGAAAGAAGAAAGGAAGGAAGGAAGGAGAAGGGAGAAAGGAGGAGAGTTGAGAGGGGAGAGAGCAAGTAACAAAGCAAGGAAGGGAAAGAAAGAGAATCAGGTAGAGTAAATAATTTATTGAGAAGGAATATAAAGAAAACTGCAAAAAGAGGAGGGTGCAAATACAGTTGGCATAGGTAGGGATATTTGAACAAACACTGGAATGACATGAAGGAGCCAACAATGTAAGTAACAGAAGAAAAATCCATTTAGAAATAGAGATAACAAGTGTGTGGCAGCTTTTATTTTTGGAATCTGGCCAAAACAGTGTACCCTCTCCAATGTGCTCTACTTACAGTGTGACATTGACACTACTTCCTTGAACCCGGAAAGACTGTTCTGTGCCTTGACCAACAGGGTGTGGTGGAGGTGATGCTAAATGACTTTTGGGTCTAGATCATAAAATTGCAATGCACTTCCTTCCCAATTCTCTTGGGATGCCTACTTTTACTATCCAGTTTCCATACTGTGAGGAAGTCCAGACCACGTGGCGTGAAAAGCAGGTGTCTTAACTGAGAGTGCCAAATGAGTTCCCAGACAACAGCCAGTATCAACCACAGACAAATGCACAGAGATACCTCCAGATCATATCAATCCCCAGCTGTAGAGTCACCCCCAGCCTTTGAGCTTTTCCAGTTGTGTATCCAGACATGGTACAGCATAAACAAGCTGTCCATATTGTGTCCTGTACAAAACTGTGACCCATAGAGCCCAGGAGAATAATAAAACAGTTATTATCTGCCACAAACTTTGGAGGCGGCTTGTAATAAAACAATAGATAACTGGAAGTAAAGCTAAACTTTACATGGAAAGGAGCACTGGATATTTATGACGGCTACTCTGACTGGGCAGTCTTGAATAGAGTCTAGGGATGAGGACCGAGAGCCTGGTAGAACAGATCATGTTGGGCTTTCTAAGCCATAAAGAGTTTAGTTAGTTTGCTTTTCTGTTTTCTAAGCTTGATGGGGCCCCACTGTCCTATTTCTAAAGGACTGAAACCTAAAAGTATGGTACAGAAAGGCACTTTGATACTGGAGCAAAATCATGTGGGTTCAGGGACATTTTCATCATTTATTATATATGCTTACTTGAAAAATCTGTTAATTTGTTTCATCCTAAATTTCATCATCAGCAAAGTAGAAAGGAATACAAGAGCTACTATTTCATAGGGTGATTGTAATGTTCAAACGATCTAGTATGTGTGAAATTACTTAGGGTAGCAAAAAAGCATTCCAGATTTTACAAAGTTGAGAATAATATTACCTATATAAATAGTTCATATTTTAGACAGAGAAATTAAATGCATCACATTTTCTTTTCAAACTTGACTTTCCATTAGTTGATGATACCAAGTCATGGAATTGCTATGCAAGTTGAAATATGTGTATTGCATACTCGACATCAGGTTAATTGTCAAATACATGGGGTGGCATGCCTGGTGGATAAATGGAAGACAAAACTTGCAAATTTTGTTAGGAGAAGCATGAGTTTTTTTTATATGGAGAGAGAGAAGGGAAGAACCTAGTGAGCATTTTGTATACCTTCCTTTTGAAAGTCACCACATGATTCAGTCCCCCTCTCAGGGTTTAAGGAAGTCAGGCTTCAGTACTAACAGAAGTTTTGGCCCAAAACCTCCATGTAGAATTTTAGTGATGTAGATTGGATCATTAGCGCTATTTTTGTATGGATTAGATAGACTAATGCAGACTAGAACCAAAGCAGACTAAACAACACTCTTTCCCCAAAACCAACACCCAGAAAGACACACTGAGCCTAGACCACCTCTCCAGTTTCAGAAAGGAAATAGAGGGTAATTGTGTTAGAGATTATCTCACAGGTGAGCCGCTTGGAATCCTCACCACTCTCCCTAAGTTTAGAAATAACAAATGCTGTTATTGAGAATTACAGTGATAATAGCATGTATTTATGCTAACTGCTTTAAGTGCATTAATGAATTTACTAACCACAATAAATCACAGTTTATCAATTAAACATTGATAATATAATTGTCACCATTTTATAGTTGAGGCAACATCAGGCTAAATGTAGTTAAATAATTATCCAAGTCAGTTCAACTAGTAGGTACTGGGGCTGTGATTTGAACTCCAGTTCCCTCTGACACCAAAGCCTGTGCGCTTAACATCTAAGATGTACATTTTTCCTAATTTCCAAAGGGAAATCACCACTCAATACACTACAACCTTAGGTACAACAAAAGCTCACTTCGTTTGGCATCATGAGTGTGGAGGAAAATCCCTGAAACTTGACCTATCCCTGGTGGTAGCATTAGGAGTAGAGAAGGTGGACAATAATAAGTTTTCATCGGTGACCTTAAAAAATGAATAAGTTAAAGTTATCAAACTTTGCTCATATTGAACTATTTTAGTTTCAGCATCACTGATACAGATGATGCATTCTTTGAAATGCCAAGAGCATAATTTAGTTTTGGCAAAAAAATAAGTTATATTAGCATTATCGTATCTACATATTTATTCAAGACAGGAGCAATGTAGGCAGTTGCCTAAGGTGAGATAATGTCATAGCTTACCTTAATACATCCTTCTGTACTTGATGCCTACTGCCTGAAATCTCATCATTAGCAGGTCATTACTTGGGATTGAGCATTGTTCATATATTAGTCCATTTTCACACTGCTATGAAGAAATACCCAAGCCTGGGTAATTTATAAAGAAAAAGAGAGTTGTTGTTGTTGTTTTTGTTGTTGTTGTTGTTTGAGATGGAGTCTCGCTCTGTCACCCAGGCTGGAGTGCAGTGGCATAATCTTGGCTCACTGCAACTTCTGCCTCCCAGGTTCAAGCAATTCTCCTGTCTCAGCCTCCTGAGTAACTGGAATTACAGGTGTCTGCCACCATGCCTGGCTAATTTTTGCATTTTTAGTAGAAATGGGGTTTCATCATGTTGGACATGCTGGTCTCGAACTCCTGGCCTCAAGTGATCCACCTGCCTTGGCCTCCCAAAGTGTTGGGATTAAAGGCATAAGTCACTGTGCCTGGCCAAGAAAAAGAAGTTTAACGGACTCACAGTTCCACATGGCTTGGGAGGCCTCACAATCTTGGTGGATGGTGAAGGAGAAGCAAACACACATCTTACATGACAGTAGACAAGAGAGTATGTGCAGGGGAACTGCCCTTTATAAAACCATTAGATCTCATGATTATTCACTCAGTATCATGAGAACAGCAGCATGGAGGTGTTCTCCACAGCCAAACCATATCATCCCATCTCTGGCCACTACCAACTCTCATGTCCTCACATTTCAAAACACAATCATGCCTACCCAACAGTCCCCCAAAGTCTTAAATCAATCCAGTATTAACCCAAAAGTCCAAGTCCAAAATCTCAGGTGACACAAGGCAAGTCCCTTGTGCCTATGAGCCTGTAAAATCAAAAGCAAGTTAGTTTCTTCCTGAATACAATGGGGGTACAGGTATTGGATAAACACACCCATTCCAAATGGGAGAACTTGGCCAAAACAAAGGGGCTACAGGCCCCATGCAAGTCTGAAATCCAGTGGCGTAGTCAAATCTTAAAGCTCTGAAATTATCTTCTTATCTGTGAAATGATACCACGTCTCACATCTAGGTCACGCTGATGCAAGGGATGGGCTCCCATAGACTTGGGAAATTCCATTCCTGTAGCTTTTCAGGGTATAGCCCCAATTCCGGCTGCCTTCACTGGCTGACATTGAGTGACTTCAGCTTTTCCAGGTGCATGATGCAAGCTGTAGGTGGATCTACCATTTTGGGGTCTGGAGGACAGTGGCCCTTTTCTCACAGCTCTACTAGGCAGTGCCCCAGTGAGAACTGTATCAGGGGCTCCCACTCCGTATTTGTCTTTTGCACTGCCCTAGCAGTGGACTCCACCCCTGCCGCGCACCTCTGCCTGGACATCCAAGAGTCTCTTATATCCTCTGAAATCGAGTTGAAGGTTCCCCAACCTCAATTCTTGACTTTTGTGCACCTACAGGCCCAACACCACATGGAAGCTGCCAAGCCTTGGGGATTGCACCCTTTAAGCAGTGGCCTGAGCTGTATGTTGGCCCCTTTTAGCCATGGCTGGGACACAGGGCACCAAGTCCTGAGACTGCAAAAAACAATAATGCCCTGGGCCTGACCCACAAAACCATTTTTTCTTTCTAGGTCTCCGGGCTTGTGAGGGAAGGGGCTGCCTGCTGTGAAGGCCTCTGACATGCTCTGGAGACATTTTCTCCATTGTCTTGGCAAAGACAAAAAAGCTTAACATTTAGCTTAACATTTAGCTTCTCATTACTTATGCAAATTTCTACAACAGGCTTGAATTTCTCCTCAGAAAATGGGTTTTTCTTTACTATCGCATCATCAGGCTGCAAATTTTCTTTTATGCTTTGCTTCTCTTTTATGCTTTGCTTCTCTTTTAAACATAAGTGCCAATTCCAAACCATATCTTTGTGAATACATAAAACAGAATGCTTTTAACAGCACCCGAGTCACCACTTGAACACTTGGCTGCTTAGAAATTTCTTCAGCCAGATACCCTAAATCATCTCTCTCAAGTTCAAAGTTCCACAAATCTCTAGGACAGTGGCAAAATGCCACAAGTCTCTTTGTTAAACACAGCAAGAATCACCTTTGCTCCAGTTTCCCATAAGTTCCTCATCTCCATCTGAAACCACCTCAGCCTGTGCTTCATTGTCCATATCACTGTCAGCATTTTAGTCAAAACCATTCAACAAGTCTCTAGAAAGCTCCAAACTTTCCTATATCTTTCCTTTTTGTTTGTTTGTTTGTTTGTTTGTTTTTCCTGAGCCCTCCAAACTGTTCCAACCACTATCTGTTACCCAGTTCCAAAGTCACTTCCACAGTTTGGGGTATCTTAATAGCAGTACCCTACTCTACTGGTATGAGTTTACTGTATTAGTCCATTTTCATACTTCTATGAAGAAATATCATGAGACTGGGTAATATATAAAGAAAAAGAGGTTTAATGGACTCACAGTTCCACGTTGCTGGGGAGGCCTCACAATCATGGCAGAAGGCAAAGGAGGAGCAAAGGCATTTCTTACATGGCAGCAGACGAGAGAGTGTGTGCAGTGGAGCTGCCTTTTATAAAACCACCAGATTTTGTGAGACTTATTCACTATCATGACAGCAGCATGGGAAAACCTGTCCCCATGATTCAATTATATCCCACCAGTTCCCTCCCACAACATGTGGGGATTATGGGAGCTTTTAATACAATTCAAGATGAGATTTGGGTGGGCACACAGCCTAACCATATCATCCACGTAAGATCAGACATTCAGGCAGTGAAAATTTTTATTTTCTTCTGGTAGTCTGACTTTAAAAGACACAGGCTTCATGAGTCATCTAATTCATTATTCGTGATAATAATGGACATTTTAACTAGTGCGTGTTATAACGCAGAACTGAATGCAGAGATCAGATAAAATGAAAGCCGACAGACTGGCACAAAAGTGATTTCAAAGCCTGTTTAATAATCAGTTTCTAAATATTTTATGGCTTCCAATATTTTATAGTAGTGCCAAGCTGGGCAGAAAATAAGACAGTTCCAAGACATTGCAGTAGAGATCTTTGTCCTTTTACCTTTGAACATTCCCATGAAGTGAGTCTTTTTTCATGTCAAATGGTATCAATGAATTATATTTTTATTTTAAAGTAAGAGTCAACTTTCTTTCTTTTCTTTTCCTTCCTTCCTTCCTTTCTCTCTCTCTCTTTCTTTCCTTCTTTCTTTTTCTTCCATTTCTTCCTTTCTTCCTGCTTTCTTTTTTTCTTCCTTTCTTCCTCCCTCTCCCCTCTCCTCTTCTCTCTCCTTCCCTCTCTCTCTCTCTCTCTTTCTCTTTCCTTCCTCTGTTGATAAATTCCTCTGTAAAACATTCTGTACTTTTGGCATATATGATATGATTCACTTCTGATGTTCTCCCTATACTTCTCCAGCCACTTCTTTTTACTTCTTTTGTCAACCCTTTCTTCTCCACCTGGCATTGCATAGGCCTCACTCCTGGGTCCTCTTTACTCTCACTCTCCACATACTTCCCAGGTGCTTTCTTCTACTCTCATGGCTTTGAATGCCATCTATAAGGGAGTAACTCCCACATTTCTATTTCCAGCTTGTTCAACTCCTTGAAACTTTGAATCTGTGTAAACAAGAGCCTACTTGAAATATCTAGTTGCATATTTCAAACATAACTTGTTTAAAATCAACTCATGATCTTCATTATTCCTTTCCCTCAAAGGCTCTTTTTCTAGTGTTAACCTTCTCAGTAAATGACATTCCCATTCCCTGCATCATGCCAGGGGACTCAAAGTCTGCCTTGAAGCCTCCCTTTCCTACACCCCTGCAAATAATCATCCATTCCTTTTGTTTCTACACTTAAAATATCTGTAATTCACCCACTGAAATCTATCTCTACTGCCTATCTCCTAGTCCCAGCACATCTTGATTACAGCTTCCTGATTAGTCTACTTCATTCTGTGCCTGGTTCCTTCTAATCCATTTCCTAACACGACTCTTTTTATTAAATTTAGAATGAAATAGAAAGTCTATGGAAGGAAATGAAAAGTCTATAAGGCAATGCATGATGTGGCCTTCAACTTTATTTCTAGTTTCTTCCTCTCCAACTTTTCTCTAGCTACACTCACATTTATAGAATTTATTAAGTGAGCAAGGTTATTTTCCATCTGAGAGACTTGGCACCTGCCCTTTCCTCTTCACAAAATAATCTTATACCATTCTTCACCTGAACATCTCCACATAGTAGGCTAAATATGGCTTTGGCAGAAAAACACACCATAATTCATCCATATATTAATATATTAATAGTACACACACACACACACACACACACTTTTCTTCTATTGATAAATTCTTCTGTAAAACATTCTCTTCTTTTGGCATTTATGATATGATACACTTTTGATGTTCTCCCTGTATTTCTCCAGCCACGTATTTTTGCTTCTGTTGTCAACTCTTTCTTCTCTCCCTGGAGATATATACATACACACACCTATCTCCACCCTCAAACAATTAAATATGAATCTATGGAGGTGGATCCCAGGCCTCAACAAATTTTAATATTCCCCAGGTAATACTTATATGCTGCCAGATTTGATAACCATTAGCCTGAAACACTGTGTTTAACCCTTTTTGTTGCCATTAGTTGGTTTGGAAAAGATGTGAAACTCTGCTATGGTTTGAATATGATTCCCAGAAATCCATGTGTTGGAAACTTAATCCCCAATGCAACAGTGTTGGGAGGTGGAACATAATGGGAGGTGTTTAGGTCATGAGGGATCCACCCTCATGAATAGACTAATGCTGTTATAAAAGGGCTAGTTTTGTCCCCTTTTGCCTCTTTGCCCTTCTGCCTTCATCATGTGAAGATGCAGCAAGAAGGTCCTTGCCAGATGCTGGCTTCTTGATTTTGGGACTCTCAGCCTCCAGAACTGTAAGAAAATAAATTTCTGTTCATTACATACTCCCTAGTCTCAGATATCTTGTTATGGTGGCATAAACCATACCTCTGTGGACTAAGAAAGATCCAACACTAACACGAGAGACATGATAAGAGGTCTTCTGGAGGTCTTCTCAGTAGTTTCCTCACTCCTAAAACAGAGACAATGTAAGAGACTATTTTACTGATTTCTACGAACATTTTTGAATCTAGATGTGACATGTGGACCAATGAGCAGCAGTCCTGCAAATATGAAATGAACATGCACTAGAGAGAAGCTGAAATGCAAAGTTGGCAGAGTTGAGGATGGAAAGGACCAGGATCTGTGATAGTCACATTGAATTGCTGTTGCTGCCTGGTGAAACTCATTCTATCTCTGGAATTCAGCCCATGTGAGAGGATAAATACTCTTATTATTTAAATCTGTTTGAGTGAGGAATTTTGTTACTCTTGCTGAAAACATCCTAAGTGATAGAAGACAGATCAAGAAATTGGTTTAGACCTACTGTAATCAATCTAGAGGAGAAACCACTTGGAAAGGGACAGAGAAATTACATGGTTAAAGGATTAAATCAACGAGACAGAGATAGAAGATGGAGCTAGTATGGCAGAAAAGCATGAACACAAATAACTGAGAAGGAAAATGTAAGAATCACAGGAGAGATGAAAATAACATACTATGGGAATTCAAAGAACAGAATTTATTTCTCAAAAATAAGCATTAGAAAATGCTTTAGGAAATAGAGACATATGAGATAAATTGTATTAGATCATGGTGACACCAAGGTAACTCAGAGATAACTCTGAGAGTAGAAAAAAATAAGGTTGGGATGACCAAAAAATAAATATTACAAATTTATAGGCCAAAAAAATTGTTAAGTATTGGAAAAGTAACCAGAAGTTTGAGTTTAATATGGTAGCCAATTATATCTATTGAGGGTAGATTATATTTATTGCTTTTTAAAAGTTTCCATTACATTTCTAAGAGTGTCTTATAAAGTTGTTACTTCTGGGTTTTATTCTGAATTTGATGACCTGCTAAAGCAGAAGTAATCAAGAATAAACTAATTTTTAAGTTAGTAGTATATTTAATAGATCCTCATTTCTTCCAGAATAGATGAGACAAATGCTTATTTAAAGTAATATTTTTAATGATTCAAAAGTTCCAGATGACAACAAATACTATTAATTTTCTGAAAATGCTCAAGTGTGAAAAAATTGTGAGGCAAAAAGTTAAGGCTTTTTATAAAAGAAAAATATAATAGGGCCAAAAGCATGCCCCCCAAAATGTGATGACTTTCTGAATCTTTAAAGTAATTAAAATTAAATAATAAAGGCAGCATATCGAAGACATCAATGAAGTTTTCCAGTTACTAGGTTAGTAACAATAGATTTGATGCCCATTGAGGCACATGAGTTTATCAATATTTGATCATTTTTGACCTACAAATTGGACATCTCATATGGTTTAACTCAATATTCTATTTATTCTTTCATTTTTTAAAGATGGATATTGCAATTTTAAAATATATTGGTAAATTCATCCGGCTGTGTAGTAAATAATTTACATTTAAGAGACTTATCTGTCCTTGTATTTAAGAGCAGGAGCTCTGAAGTTAGACAATGTGAAATAAACCCTAGCGCCAACCATCATGCTTACTAGTTTTGAACAAGTTCTTTAACTTCTCTGTGTTTTTTGTAGCACATAGAAATGGGTAACATTTTAAATGGGTAGATGTCTTTTGTAAAATGGGTAAAAAATATTGTACATTTCATAAGATTGTCAAGATGAGCAAATGTAGAATTAGACCTACAGTGTGTGGAACAATGCCTAGAACATAGTAAATCCTCAGTGACTATTATTATTCTCAGTTTAATATTCTATCTAAATATTCAAAACTTCAAATTTAATGAATCTGTGATATTGGATCCTGTCTACTGTGTCTTGTTCTTGGATATTCTTACCAGGGTAATATGATAAAAACAACATCTGTTGCTTATATTTGCCCTATTAAATATTACTGAATTGGGATTTTCCCATCTCCTTCCTTAAAGTAGAGCATTAGTACCTCCTTCCACCCAAAGTAATGATTCACCAAAATTCATACTGTCTTTCCTTCTTAACCAGTCTCAGTTTCCAAACTCTTCCAACACTAATCAATACTTCTGATAGACAAGTTTACTTATTTCATCTTCATTTGTTCCTCTATATTATACATGGAAAAAAAATAAAATTATATTTCCCTTTTGCTTTCTGGGCTCTTTTCCCTTTAAAAAGGTGGATAATGTTTTCAAATACTACTTTTTTCTAATGAGCCTGACCAAGGAGATACTTGCAGTTCACTTGTAAACATTTCATATTTCACATTTCACATCTGCTGCAAAATTTTATGGGAATAAATTAGCATGTGCTAGCATTTCCTGTAAGAAAAACTGAAATTTGGATTGGAAAAGGATTTTTTTTTTGTCAGGTATGTTTTTTCAGGCTTAAAATAATATAACCCATAGATGCTCATGATAATCATGTAATCTAATGCATCCAGTTAAAACTTTAAATAGGTGGATGTTCAATTCAGGTTTTTGACCAATTAGACAAGGTTTACCCACAGTATGGAAGGCAATCTACTGTACTCAAACTTCTATTTAAATTTAAATCTCATCCAAAAATACCCATGCAGAATTATCTAGAATAACGTGCAACCAAATAGCTGTGCACCATGGCCCAGCCAAGTTGACACATAAAATTAGCCATCACTTTTACCCAGAAATGTATAAGGCCAACCTGGTCAATTCCTGTACAAAGTGACCTTTGCTGCGGTTAATTTACTTTGTCCAGGGTTTTGCCATGGTTGTCCATACCTTGTCCGACCAGAAACCTATATTTATAGACACAATGAATATGGGTCCAACTCTTTCACTCAGGTTCACATTAAACAAGTTCACAGATGGGTAAACGTAGTTTATGTGTGTCACAGAATTCCTATGTGTACTTTGACAATGAAGGAAAAAAATTATGAAGACAAGGAAAATCAGTGAGTGAGTCCACAAATATTTATTGAAAAGCTACCATATTCTTGACATGACATGAATGCTGAGGAAAGTAATGGTGAACACCACATGCCCAACTTCTGCCCACAGGGAGGTTGTAGTCAAACTGGGTATATTGGAATCTGCCAGACCGCTGCATTGGTACCTTTGGGCATTGTATTAGTTTTCTGTTGCTATGTCACAACTTAACCACAACCCTTGTGGATCAGAAGTAAGGTATCGTATAGATGGATTCTCTGCTCAAAGTGTCACAAAGCTGAAATCACAATGTCAGGTTGAGTTCTTATCTGTAAGCTCTGGGGGAAAGCCTGCTTCAAGTTGTTTCATATTGTTGGCAGAATTTAGTTCCTTGAGATTGTAGGACTGCAGTTCATGTTTTCTTGCTGGCTGTCAGCCAGTGATCACTTTTCACCTGCTGGTGAACTCCCACCAGGGGCAACTGGACTTTGAAAGCATAAGATGTTCTCCCGTTTTACTCTCGCTCTTACTCTCTTCCTCTGTTATTGTGTTGAGCAACAATAGAGAAGGATTTCTCAACTTGGGCACTACTGACATTTTGGGTTGGATCATTGTTGTGGGGGAACTGTCCTGTACCCTGTGGCATGGTTAGCAGCGTTTTTGACCTCTTCTCACTATGTGCCAGTAACAGCCCCACTCTCTCAGTCACGACACCCAAATTGTCCGTTACTACCGCCAAAAATCTCCTGAGAGACAAATCGTCCTCCATTGAGAACCACTGCCCTCAAGCAAGCCAGTGTTCAGGAGGTTGCTTATAAGGCTTACAGGCAATGAGAAAAGAGTTATGTGAACTTAAAAAGCATCTCTCAGCTAATGCTGGCTTTTAGTTTGCTTACCCTGTACTACAGGGATAGCACTGTCAAGGAAACTGCAATCCTCAAGTCCTCACATTTTTCTTCCCTTAATGATTCTGATGATGCTTCTTGCTCTTTCTGATCAACCTATTCCCTGATTATATTTCTGCTTATTAAACTAAAACTTTGTTTTGCCTCTGGGATTACTTCATAATTACCTTGACTGAAACTTTAAATGTCTCTCTCCTGCCACTTTAATTACACCCTTAAAGACCCCATCTTGGGTTTTTTGTTTGTTTGTTTGTTTTTATGATTTGCTTCTACTGATACACATCAAAGTCATTGTACATGGATTTAGTTTAATTCGAAGGGCAAACTTATTTCCAACTTTTTGCAACAGAAAGAGAGAGCAAGTTTCTCATACCTTATATTTTACATATTTATTTTTTCTATCAATTTATAATTATATTTTGAAATTTTATTTACTTTTATTCTCCTTTAGTCAAAGGTTCCTGTAGGGACAAGAATTTTACCTCCTTTTTTTTTTTTTTTTTTTTTTTTTTTTTTTTGAGAGAGAGAGTCTTATTCTGTTGCCCAGGCTAGAGGGCAGTGGCATGATCTTGGCTCACTGTAACCTCCATCTCTCAGGTTCCAGTGATTCTCATGCCTCAGCCTCCCAAGTAGCTGGGATTACAGGCACCCACCACCATGCCAGGTGCGGTGGCTCATGCCTGTAATCCCAGCACTTTGAGAGGCTGAAGTGGGCAGATTTCCTGAGCTCAGGAGTTCGAAACCAGCCTGGGAAACATGGCAAAACCCTGTCTCTTTTAAAAATACAAGGACTTTGCCTCTTTTGCTTCATATTGAATGTGTAGCCCTACACAGTGCCTGGCTTGTAGTAGTAGTACTCAATGAATATTTATGGAATTTAAAAACGTGTGTGTGTATATAAGAAACTCACATATATATATGCAAGTATATACATAAAGCTTTCTGAAGAGACTTTAACATTTCTAATATTGCAGAATATTATAGTGTCACCTTCAAACAAAGTAAGATGCCTGAAAATAAACACTTAATGTGTGCTGATGTTGTTTTGCTCTATGGGGAAAGGGGTATCTGATAGAGGCTTTTACAGTTAATAGCACAGGTGAGGGATGCTTTGCTGACTTTAATGTTCAATTCATAGCAATGGAATTGTTTAAATGTTTTTTAAAACTAGTCAGGGTTCCAGCAATATCTATCTTAGTGTTTCTCTCCAGAACCTAGCAGAGATTTGTCTTTTTAAACTTTTTCTAATGAAAATAAAATAAAATTTAGAAGTAAGTGCTTTTAACAAGTGACAGAAATAGCTTGAATACATTAACTATAGCATGTACTTAATAATTGCTATCATAGTTGAATTGTTACAGTAAACTGTTATGAGTAACAAGTTCTGTAAATGATACATTTGAAACCATAGTATAAACCTATAGGATTGAAATAAACCTTTTATGCTAATGTATTTATTCCCCTTTCAAAAATCAATAAAAATTTTTTTCTCCAAAATGCAGGATATGTGGTGCTGGCTGTAATTTGGTCCAGTCACTCATCCTTTCTGTATCTTGATGTTCAACTGTTAAATAATGATTATATTATTTACTGAAGAAGATTGTATTGTTGTGCCTGACACATACAAAGTTATTGACAAATCACTTTTGTTCTCATTAAGCAGTTACCTCTTTGTAAGAAACACCTTTATTTATGTCCCATAAGGGTAAATAAAGGGAGGAGTTATTACTTAAATTATAACGCAATGCTATCTTTCAGAGAGTGTAAAACACATTCTTTTCTGAAATGTGAAAATATGAAAAATAGTGTTTAATAATCAAAGATATATGTTGTTATTTAGAAAGGATATCATTCACTCATTCATTCAGCAAACTTTTCCTGAGCATTTATTGCAAACAGTCGTGATTAAAGGTTAGGTATGTTTTATTTTAGATTGCACAATTATTTGTACCATTTTAATTAAGTATCAAAATAAAAGCCAAAAAAATGTGATATAATAATGTCTTAATGAGCCATTTCTCTACAATTTTACTTATTTTCTCTTTCTATGAAAAATATCTGAATCAGGCTTTCTCTTAGATCTAGGACAGAACGATAACAAAAGAACTGATCCTTCTAGGAGGAAGCCAGACAAGAGAGCACATAATTATGGTGCTACCACTGAATAGTCTCAATGGCAGGAAAGCACTGCGAAGGAGCACAAAACTATAAGTCATTTCCCTCATTTTCACAAAAAGAAAATTAGAAACAAACAAAAAACAATGTTTTTGACTGACAATAAAATGTTAAGGATGATGATGAAATAGCTGACAACTACTTAACAGTATTTCATTTGGTGGTCAGATACAGAAGTTATTTAAAATAAGATATTTTAGTAATACTGCCTTTAAAATATTCACATATTCCGTGGAGCATTGTGTGCAAACTCTTCTGAGCACTTTCACGTCAGTGTGTTCATCATCATTAGAGCTGCTTTTCGACTTGCCAAACTATCTTTTAAAGCCTGTCATCTTTATTCTGTCTAAACTGTTGGAGATAGACTTTTGTCTGATCTTGGTATTGTCATTGGAAATTTTATTCAAAGTTATGTAAGTAAATATGGGAATTTTTAAAAATTCTCCTCAGACATATGTATCATGTGATCTCCACATAATAACCTCTTTCTGTATTTCATTGTTTAATGATCATTAAAAGGCTTTTCTCAAAGTATCTTATTTTCAGGCATGTAATCAGAGTAGAAAAATAATTTATAAATTGGAGTAAATGTATTTGCCAACTTTTAAAAACCAGTTTCATCAGGGACATCTCTCAGCACCAACAGTAGTCATTTCTTGTTAATATGACTTCTCCCCAAACAATAAATTGTTACTCAAAATAGAAATTGAGAGAATTCCCCACAATATAAAGATCCTTTGCAAAGAATTAAGATATCCTTCCTCTTTTTTGAGGGATGAGTTTGAGAGGAAAGCTCACTTTACAGTTAGACCCCTATGATAATCATGAGAAAATTCAGGAAAGCTTGATCTGTGGAGAAGAGGAGCTCAAGTCAGGGCTTAGAGGATTAGTCAGATGTTCCCAAGTGCAGAATAAGGAAAGAAAGGAAGAAACAAAAGTATTCCAGGAAGAAAGAGAAATGCAGACTCAAAAGAAAAAAGGACAGCATTTTTAGGAGGAGATGGTTTTATTCAGCTGGAACACAGAGTACACTGTAGAGGTGAGATGGGCCATTAAGCTAGAGAAGTTTGTCAGGGTCAGATCATGTAATGCTAATCCTGTAGGCAATAGAGAACTTTCCGAAACTTTTAAACAGGAGAATCATAATATTATAATTTTCAGATATATACAGTAATGTTATTAACTTACCCTAAAAGAAATATAATGTAATAGATACAATAAAATCCAGCCCTATGCAAAATGAATTTTTAATCCACATTTGCTGTTTACTCCAATTATTTTGTTTTTGTGCACATCTGCCTGCTCTGGTGTACTCAGTTTACTCCATGATACTTACCCAGTGGCTTCGTATGCTTCCTTTCACCCTCTTCTATCAAAATTTCTTTTGGAAAAGAGAGGAAACCTATTGTGGGCATCTTACTTCATCATCAACTATGAATTAAGCCCTATTATCACTATTTTGCAGTCAATACAAAACTGTGCCTTAGAGAGGTTCAATCAGTTTTAGAGCTAGAACTTCAGAGGCAGGTCTATGGGAATACACATCACTGCACTAAATGTGATTTAACACATGAGTCTAGAACTGTGCTGAGTTTGATGTGCAATATCAACAAATTTATAATCTCAATGGGGAGGAAAGACTAGTAGATATAGGGCCAAGAGGGAAGAATTCAAGGATTTATATAAATTAGTAATACATTTGTTAGTTTCTTTGAGAGACTGAAGAGTCACAGGAAAAGGACTTTGAAAGATGTTTTGCACAGAGATAGTCAATGAGCAAGGGTGATGGCAACTTCTTTAGTAGGAAGTGCAAGAGCAGACACGTGAAGGTAGGATGTTCGGAATTATTAAGGGCAACCATAGCAAGGATTGGTTCCAGTTGCAGGAAATGAGATTGGATACGGGTAGAGGGTTTAGATATGAAAGTCTCTGATGTCAGATAAAGATTAGACTAAATGACTCCTTGCAGGATATGCTGTAGTTTTTGATATGACAAAAAAGATAAATTAAAGAGGACTCATCCAGCAGTCATATACAGTACAGATTAAGTTTGTGAAGTGATGGAAGAGAAGCCAACTAACCAGGTGTTATAGTAATCCAGGTGTGGACTGATGGTGGCCTGGATTCTTTATTTAATGTAAAATGCATGGCAACGACCATTTCTGTGACACCTTCCTAAAAAATAACATGAAAACATGGGCTTGCCAACTTGGAGATTACCAGTTTAACTGGACAGAGTCCATGGACCAATGAGTCACTGGAGTCATTTTAAACAATGCATTCAGACAGTCTCATTGTGTATTCAGCTGCAATATACCTGGAAGGTAGTGTAAAGTTTTCATCAAATAATGTGCTGAATAATTCTGTGACGCCACAGACCAGCCATACAATCTATAAAACTACAGCCTGTGACCCAACCAGCAAATGGAATTATACATTAAGGAAAAAAGTAATCTATTGTTATACATTAACGTCAGTAGAATTTGAAGAATGGTTGAGTTTATCAAGATTTAGAGAAAACAACAGTTACTGTGGGTACTCTCAAATTGCAGGAAAAAATCCTCCATTTTCTGTCATAGACGATGTCTTCAATTTTGGAAAATGCAAGAAAAAAATTAATGGTGTTAGGCACCCCAAAGGTTTCTGGATTCACGTTCTTTTTCTATTTGCTTTTTCAGAATGTTTCTGCCTGTGTGCTCTGTTTACTAATGTGGACAGTGTAATAAAGGCTTCCAGGATGAAGGTACCGCTTCCTATTTGTATTCTACAGAGTAGTCAGAATCTACTTTGGAAGCCTGTATGGATAAGCACCTGAATTTATTTAGATGCTCCTGGCATTTCAAAGAACCTAGTGCTTCCCTCTGCTTTATCCCTTCAGATCTTATAGGAGTGGCAGAATTTACACTTGGCTAAAAAAAAAAAAAAAAAAAAAAATCACTGAGAAGAAAGATTAGTTCTAGCAGCGATGCCTCCTGAACCATCATCTCACCAGCTATGATACGTGTGCAATGTTGTTAGGTTGTGCTCATTTTGTGAGAAACGACATTCAGGTATGTGTGATCTCTGAGGATAGCAGTGGAGAGAGGCAGGGGAAAAAGTAGGGAACCTATGTACATTATCCACAGTGCTTATTCTTTGCAGACCAGCACTGACCAAGAGAAATGTAAGGAGATCCACACATAGGAGCCACCTAAGTCATTTTTAATTTTCTTGTACTCACATTTTAAAAAGTAAAAATCAATAAACAGCTAAAATTAATTGTAATAACATATTTCATTTAATCTAATCTATTCAAATTCACATTTCACTAAGTAATCAATATAAAAATTATGTATGTATATTTTGCATTTCATTTTGTACTAAATTTAGTGCTTATTGTACACCTACAGCACATCTCAATTTGGATGTGAATTATATACATTTCAAGTGTATAATAACCACATGTGCCAGTGACTAACCTCACGTACCCTAACTTTTCACAAAACTGCCTATACCAGGAGAGGTGCTCTCATTCCGAAATAAGAATATAATATCAATAAGATATGCTTATCAGAGTTGAAGAAGGAAAAAGAGAAGGAGGTAAAGAAAATTGAATTTTTCAATCTTTTTAAGCTAGTGTTGAAGTTTATTCTCAAAGGAATTCTCTTCCTGTGTGAAATACAGAGAGCTCTTAAATGAGGATGTAACAAGGGGTAAATACTGATCTATGAAGAAGTGTTTACTGACGTACAACATTTTGTTGTTCGTTGTAGGTCAAAGACAAAGAGCAAAACAAAGACAAAACCGTGAGATTTCCATAAAGTCAAAGGTATTTAATCTAGAACACTCCCTTTTATTTTTATTGCAATTTCTTTCTCCTTTTGTGTGTTAAAATGCAAACTTCTGTGAGATAATAGTAATAGTGAGTGGTTGATGGATGTGTTCTTAATGTCTCCCACTGGCAAAATAAAATGTTGGCAAGTGTATATTGATTCTGAGCTTTAAAAATGTTACTACTCATGAAAACAAGTCCAGAGATAATTGTTAAAGGTGACAGAGGTGTATTTTGGGAGTCAGAAGCCCAGCATTCAAGTCCTGCTTCTGCTAATAAACACATTAAATGGTCTGAATCCAATCACTGAGGCTTTCTCTTCCTTATATATTCATCTGTAAAATCAAAAGCACAATCGGGGATTTGGGCCAGATTACCACTAAAGTGGGTCACACATATGAAATTCACTGCTTTATGACTCAGCTGAGATCTTTTGGTAGGACAGTGACATGGTAGGAAAGGGAGTCTGTGTCTCCTGACACAGAACTGGTGTGCATTTCCACCAGATGCAAATTATAGGATCCCTGCTTTGCAAACCGCCTCCTTAAAAGCCTATGAAAAGAAATGTGCTACATAAATAAATGATCATCAAAGGAAAGCTTTGTGGCTAAAATACAACTTGTACATACATGGTGATGTAGGCATGTAATACCTTCTGAGTCATGCCCACGAAGCTGCCCCATCTCCTGATATGACTAACACACCTTTATCCAATCCTTAAGTTCAGACACATTACAGTTTTGGCAGTAAAACTGATTGATATTTGGCTTTATCATTATAATGCTTCTGTAAAATACCTGTCCAACCTGCTCTAATCTGTTGGTAAGTAGGAGTTGAAATAGCTTCCAATAAGTAAACTGGAATGCTCCTTTTAATACCTTGGGATGGAAGGAAGAGGAATTTGAGTTCAAGATATAATGGTATCTATTTGGATGTATTGTTTAAAAGGAGAACTGGATATCATTCATTGTACAATAGTATTGATATTTCAGTCAAGTTAGTTATTTTAAATATTATTTCCTTGTAAGACTTTGCATGGCTTTAAGTCTGAATTCTGCCACCTTGCTCTTACTGCTCATTGGCTGGCATTTCGTAGTCCTGGAAATCATCAGTTTCCTGCACCAAAGCTTTCAAATTCTCATCCACAGAATATAACGAGTATGTGTGGTAGGATTACTACTTTTTTGTTTAAAGTTTAGGTGTGGATAATATTTACAAATAGCTCCTTTTTAAATATCTCACCAAGGTCTAATCTACTCTTCATTTTGGCAAAAAAAAAAAAAAAAAAAAAAAAAGTTTAATCCTAAATATATTCAGAGGCCACGCCCAAAACCAAAAATTCCAAGTGCTGCTAACTTTCTGTAAAGAAAATATAAATGAAAAACACAAAATTTAAAGTGATATTTTTAAGCAAAACTCTCCAAACCCCAACCTTTCTATTCTGATATTTATCTATTAGAGAGTATGCTTCCAAACGTAGACATTTTGCTACCAAAGACATAAATTTGGCTTGAGTTCTATTTGCCTGACGTATATTTAGACCTCAAATAAGCAAGGTTTAACAATTTTTAAATAGAAAGTTTCCATAAAATCAGAAAGTGTGAAAGTTCTGCATAATTGTTGAAAAATGTAATATACTAAAAACCTGATTACATTATCTCCTTTGTCTTCTCACTGGAAAAATTAATGAGTCAACCTGATTCCTTCAGAATAAGTATTCTATTATTTGGGATTACATATATGCTAGTTATCTGGGAAAAAATAGCTAAATTTTAACTATTTAAAATAAAGATGAAGATAATACACTAAAAAGTCAGTTCATGGAGTATAATTTTCCTCTGCCACATTACATTTTTGGTTGATAAATGTAACATGTTTATGCATATATGTATATATGCCATAGAAAAAATTCTACTTCCTGAAGCTGTAGCATTATAACGTTCCAACAAATGCAAGGAAGTAAACCAGATCTTTTTTTTCCTGAGTTACTTAGAGCAATTCTTCTTAACATATTTACAATAGAACTAAATGCATGTTTCTAATACGCCTTTTTATCTGAACAGATGATTTATTTCAGCTGAACAGTCGAAGATAATGAAGTCATTTCTGCAAAAATAAATCTCTTCTTTGCAAGTATTTGTCCACCAATAATGAGCAAGTTAGACTATCTTAAAAATTCCAATTTCTCTTAAGCATATGAGTTCTGTTACTGAACCTGGAATTAATACTATTGAAGTAGTCACATTAAATCCTTTGTGAAAACAAGAATAAGATTGAAATATAACTGATTATCTTCTTGGGTTTTCCAAAACTATATTAATTATACACTTAGCTGAGTTCCTTAATACATAGATGGAAACATAACAATTCATCCAATGACGTTTATTGAACTTCTGTTCATGTATCTTTCCCTTCATTTGTCCTGCAAATATTTTTGAGTGCCACTACCTATCAGTCATTGTGTTGGACATAACGAATACATCAATGTGAAAGACCACGTGATCTCTGCCTACACAGAGCTTACAGTCTAGCATGGGGAAGAATCACATCAATTAGATAATTGTGTGATTAATGTTGTAAAAGATAAGGGGGTGTGATGAAGATTGTAAAAGATAAGGAAAAGTTGCAATGATAATTCACAGCAAGATTACAGGAACTCAGAGAACAAAATCAAAAGATTTCCATGAGGAAGTGTTATGTAAGCTAAGAAGTAAAGGGTGAATAAGAGTTAACGGAAGGCTAGAAGAGGAAAAGAAGGAAAGGATACACATTTCAGACAAGATAACAATAGTGGCTTGAAGGACCTGAATCCTGAGAGATGTTGGGGGCATTAGAGGAGTAAGAAGAGCAATGTGAAAAACAGCATAAAATAAGGTTTCCAAAAACGAGTCAAGAGATATAGTGCAGTATCTGTGGGCAATGACGTAATTTTGAGGTTTAGTCTTAAGTACAATGAGAATCCAGAGAAGTGTGTTAAACAGAAGCTTTGAGAAAATCATTCTCAGGATGGAGCATGAAGAACAATGTAAGGGCATTCGTGAGTAGAGGCAGAGAGCCTGTGATGGAGTATTGCAGTAGTCCAAGCAGTGACTCAGACTAGGCACCTAGCTGGGAAGACTGAGAAATCTGGAAAGATTCTAGGCACAGTAATTAGAATGTAGACACGGTAGGACCTTGATATTAGTTCAGATATTGGGATAGAAATCAACTTCTAGGTTTCTGTCTTGGGCGACTGGGTGGATAGGGTAGTTCTTTGAGGAATCTGGAGGAAGACAAATTCATGGAAGGTCAGATGAGCTCACTTTGAGTATGTTGCTGTTGAGGTGCCTATGAGACACTCAATTGTTGATGACAAGTAAGCATTTGAAAACATGGTCTGGTACTCAGAAAAGGGTCTGAGCTGGAGATATAAATTTCAGATTTGCTTTTATGGATGGTAATTGAATCCATGTGAATGTAGGAGATTGCCTAAGGAGGATGTGTGTAGAGTGTGCAGGAGAGAAGCCATGGGACAGAGCTCTGAGAAACTCCGGGGTCTGAGGTTAGACAGAAGAGGAACAGCAAGAAAAAAGAGACAGAAAAAGTGATCTGAGCCACAGAAGAAAACCAGCAAAGGAGCCCACAGAAAAGAGAGTTTGGAAGAGAAAATTAATCAGAAGTGCTGAATTTGGCGAAGAGGTCAATTCAGTTATGTGCTTCACAGAAGAAATGGCACTGAGTACTCTGAGGACTACCTTAGCCGCAAAGAGCTAACCAATGGGAGAAATGGGCATGTCATGAGCTTCCAAATAGAGTAGAATGCATACGTGATTGTTAGTTTAGATGTAGGTGCTCAGAGAGTAAGCAGAAAAATGATGCTCTTGTCCAAATGATTTTATAAAACTAGTTTTAAGAATTTTAGACAAAATTCATGTTTCAATGAATTTTCAAGGTGCTCAGTTTAACAAAGATACTAAGAAAAATCTATTTTCCTTTATATGTGTGTTGTTTGGCCAGTACAGAGCAACTATGTATGATAAAGAAGAAAGGAATAATTTCCTGTTCAGGAATCTGAGAGTTTTTGACCCTGGCCCAACAACTTAGAGCTACACACTAGCCTATTAAGGGAAGAATTTCAGGATCTGTTTCTTCTACAGTTGGCTTTTCCCCATCCTGGCCACTTCGTAGAGATCCAGCAATTTGGCCTTAAAGAAAATGGGACCTTAAGGCAAAGGAAGATATTGTTCTTTCCTTTTCAGGGTGACAAAATGGCCCATCTGTTAAAATGCTTAGCAATAGCTGGGACAAATGTCATAGCCACTTAGTAATTCAAAATTGGAGATAATTTAGACACATCATAGATCAGTTATTACTTAAATTATACTTTATCATTTAAATATTGTTCCCAATTTTTATACATTCTATATGTATATTTCTTACTTCAATAAAATATCACAGTTCATAATTTAAACTTTCAAAAGAAATGAATCAAAATGCTGTTTTGGTATTGTATTGCCAATTTTCTCCAAGTAATTATCTCTCTCATGAATTTGGCATTTGTTTCCTATTTCTGATAGTAAGCATGTTTGGTGTGTTTGTTTGTTTTTGTTATTTTAGGAATACCTTTGCTGGGAGAATGAGGTATTTTTGCAATTTTTTTATTCACACTTTTTAATATCTTATACTAAAAAATGTCTCATGCTTAAGAGCAATGGTTGTATTTCCTTAAAACTATTTAATTTCGACTATTCACTAACTAGGATGTTCCCTTGTTCTTATGACAATTGAGGAAGCCTTAGTAACTATGATTAAAATTCCCAAAGTTATTTAAATACCTTGAAAGACGTCCCTTGAATATACTTTGATTGCATCTTACTATATTAAGTAGTAGGCAAAAGGCCTTTTGAAAAGCCTGTTGGTATCGAAATGCTTTCCCGGTCCATACTCTGCTTCTTAGACTTATTAAGCATGACCCTAAAAACCTATTGTTATAATCTAGTTTATAACGTTGGAAGTTTTTTAACATTAACATTTTAACAGTTTTATAATTTTAATAATTTATAACATTTAAAGTTTTGAAAGAAACATTTAAGAAAAGACTAGTTTTCTTGGACATAGTTGATTACTTCACATAAATGGTCCAAATTTCAAGCAAATTAGACAAGCTTTTGTACTGATGGATACATACCTTGTACCAGAAACTGTAGCTCTGTAAATTTTGATGAGAGTACACATGCTAGGTGGCACTCCAGGGTCTTTTGACATGAACAAACCAGGAATTAAAATTTATTTTCTTCCTGATATTCTGAGAATATCTTTTCTGTTTCACTGAGAAATGTTTTATTGCCATTTCAGAGTATCTGTCATGAGAGTTTATATTTATCAGCTTGCTTGGTGCTTTTAAATTTAATGCCCATCAATTTTGTCACCAGAAAAAAATAGCCATATTCATAGCATCCCACTCTAAGTTTGACTCACATGTCAGGGATTTAACACATGTGGTTTCCTTTGGGCTTCACTGTTTTTGACTCAAAATATAAAGAGCTGAAGGAATGCAGGTGTCAGGCATTAAGCTCCACTCAGGAGAGGATGCTAAGAGACAGTCTGGAAAGGGAAAGCAGCACAAAACAGCCTGCATGTGATGATCCAATTTTTGTTTTAAGGGAAAACAAGCAAGGAATATTTCTATGTGTTTAAATCTTCATGTGACTAAGGTGATGACGTTGGAGGTGATAGTCATCAACCTTCTCTATGTTTTCTACAATGCCCAAATAGATTTTATAAAAACATAATCACTAAAAACTCTTATTTTCATTTTTGAGAAAATTATGTACTCAGCTTTTTTTTTGGAAAAAAGTTTCATTCTATACTAAGCTTGAAGATTGAACTATAAGAGAATTTTGAGCAGGAAGCAAGGTCATCTATTTTCTTCTTGTGGTTTTAACCTTTTAAAATGGCTGATATAAACCCGAGTTAAAGTGTGAGTTTTACAGTAACAGATACCCAAGTTTATCGTGCAATCTGATTTTACAGATTTTAGTTTTCAGTCAGATTTGAGAACACATACCTTCCCTACAAATTTTAATGAAATTTCTGCAACATTAATGATGTATGCAGAATACAGTCTCTTAAACTAAAATTTCCTTTCAACATACAGACACTTTAGAATATTCCAAAATTAATATAATTAATTCCCATCACTCTTATAATACTTCTCCTTTCTTCCCATTTCTTTTTATCTTTCTCTTCTTCTCACTGTTGCTGCTGAGTATTCCTAAAGAAACACTTGGATAGAACGGAAAGAAATTCAGGTTAGACAACTTCAACTTGAGTCATATCTCTGCCACTTACCAACTGAATGACCGTGAATATCAATTAACCTCTCATGTCTTAGCTTCCTCATTTGCAAAACAGGGATAATAGCACTTGCCTTCAATGCCTCATTGCGTGGTTGTGAGGATCAAATTACAGGATATATGTATACTATAAAGTAGCATGGAAAGGAAATGTATTCTTATGATTATTAATATTATTTTTAGTCAGTTGAGAAAGGCTAAGACCATGTATCATCCCTTTACTGCCTTTACCTCAGGCCACAGAAAATAAATCAATGAGAATTTTCGAAACTAAGGTTTTAGGAGCATAGGTAGGTGGTCACAAGTGTCTGAATAATAAAGTAACAGAAAGTTGGAGAGAAATATGAAATATGTAAATAAAAATGCATGCATGCGTAAGTATGGGAAATCAAATTGCCTAATAAATGGATTAGTATATATTGCCCCTTGGCTGTGACAATTGCAGACACAAGTTGTTTTTAGCTTAGCTCAAAACTTTCATGTTATGTAATTTATTTATTTCTCTGTGTGTTAATTTGTAAAACGGAGTTAATAATATCTAACTAAAGAAATTGTTACATGCATCCGTGTGAAGAGACCACCAAACAGACTTTGTATGAGCAATAAAGCTTTTCAATCACCTGGGTGCAGGTGGACTGAGTCTGAAAAAGGAGTGGGCACAGGTAGATAGGAGTGGGGTAGTTTTATAGGATTTGGGTAGGTAGTGGAAAATCACAGTTAAAGGCAGTTTTCTCTGGCAGGCAGGGGTGGAGGTCACAAGGTGCTTGGTGGGGAGCTTCTGAGATTGACTGTCCAGGAGAAGGAATGTCACGAGGTCAATTGATCAGTTAGGGTGGGGCAAGAACAAATTACAATGGTGGAATGTCATCAGTTAAGGCAGGAACTGGCTACTTTCACTTCTTTTGTGATACTTCCATTGCTTCAGGTCATCTGGATGCATATGTGCAGGTCACAGGGGATATGATGGCTTAGCTTGGGCTCAGAGACCTGACAGAAATCGTGAGGGTACTGCCCATGGTATTAAGTAACTTAGTCTTACAATTATTTCAACAGATTGAACCCAACAAATATCAATTGATTAGTAAATATGCAAAAGATATTGCACTTGGCAGATACAGAAACCACTCAGATAAATGAGACGTAATGTCTGGAAAAATCATGCATTCTGAATGGCCAATGATACAAGGACACAAATAAATATGATACAAGATGAAAAAGACAAATATATGCAAGAGGGTTTACAAATAAAATGCCATGGGATTCAAAGAAGGGAGGAATCAAAATCAAATTTGATTGTGTCAAAGTTCAAATGCTTTATAGAGTGTTGTATATTGATTTGAGTAGTTTGGTTTAGGTGCAGTGAGAGTTATTATCGTGATATTGGACATGGGGCTCAAAGGATTTTTGTAAGGAGAAATAAGAGTCGAAAGTACTCTTTTGAAATCTATTGTGAATATATTGTTGGCCACGCATCATGCAAGAAGTTGGGAATATAAAAGTGAACAAATCACACGTGAGCTCTCTTTAGGGAGGAAGACTAGAGGAAAGCGAGCATGAGCCTCATGCTCAGTTTGGTGGGAGACAGAGGAGAGAGGATAAGCTCAAGTGTCCTAGAGATCCTGATGGAAATGAGGACATGTTGAAATGGTCACAGAATGAACAGACGAAGATTAAAAGACATTTTTGGACATAGGTATGAAATATCTAGAAATAGTTGTGAAAAGCTTAATGTGACAGCAGAGTTCAGGATGAAATGAAGTATTTTAAAAACCCAAGGGTATAGTGAGAACTTCATATAAATGTGAAATATTTTATATGTGTGCTTTCCTTTCATCCTCACAATAGCACTTAAAGGTAGGTACTACAATTCTGACTTTACAGATGAGGAAGCTGAGGCTTTGAGAAGTAAAATGACTTATTTAAAAGCTATTACATTCAATAACCGGCAGGGCTGGGATTTTAAACCTGGTGTTGACTCCAAAGTCTGTAAAATTGACCTCTGCCTTACATTGAATCCCATGGAGAATGGAAAAGAAGCCAGCAGAGAGAATTGAATCTCAAATCTTTGACTCTCAGCACTGACCATGTAACGTTCACTCATTTTCACTACCTGGATTTGGTAAGAAATTATGTAATTCGTTTATTTGTTATTCTTTGGCTTATTCCTGCAACAGATTTTTATTATGCCTTGCAATGTGCTAGGTAGTTAGATATAAGATCAATAAGGCAGAATCTTTGTCTTAATATAGCTTAAAATTTAGAGGAAGAGACAGACAGGTAGGTAGGCTGGTTCAAGTCACCCAGCTAAATGCTACAGTAGGAGCACAAAAGAGAATCTATGAAGCCAAAAAACGAGATTCACTGATTCAGTCTTGGAGAGGATCAGGGACAGCATGCTAGATGACCAAATGTAATGAGAAAGATGAGGAGGTGCTAGCCCAGGGGAAAGTGCTGGAGGCAAAGATGACAGACATGGAGGCTGAGAATATGTCAGGTATTGACAGGCTTTTATTAGTTTGGTACAGCTGCCGGAGGTTGGTAGAGGTATCATTTGTCAGCTGCTGGTGGGGACAGAAATGGGTTCTAGAGGGATAAGCAATAACTGGATCATAAAGAGTTGCTCACTCTTCTGAAAAAAAAAAAAAAATCTAAACATTACCGATAGACTTGTAAATTTGGCCAGGTCTTTAATATGTTGCAAATGTTTAAAAAAATTTTATACCATTTGATTCAGATATGACACTGCTAGGAAATTCCATTAAAGAAAATAATTTGAAATGTGGACATATAATCATATACAAAGTGATCCATTGAGGTCTCATTTATAATACCAAATTATATAAACAACCTAAATGCTCAACAATAGAGGTGCAGTTAAGCCAATTATGGTGCTTTAATATGGCTGTTACTATTATTATAACTTTTAATATAGTATATATATTAATTACATAGGCATTTAATTGCTGTAATAGAGAGTTGATCCTCATTATTCGTGGATTCTCTATTTGTAAATTGATTTACTGACTAAAATTTATTTGTAACTTCCAATCAATTCTCCTGGCACTTTCATAGACATTTGAAGACTTGTGTGGAGCAGCAAAAAAATTGAGTCACCTGATACACCCATTACAGCTGAGGTCAAACAAGGGGACAATCTGCCTCCTTGTTTCAGCTCTCATGAAGTAAAGAAGTGTCATTTACATGGCATACTTAGTGCCACATTTTTCACATTTTTGTGCTTTTTCTTGGTGATTTCACTGTTTAGAATGTTCCCTAAGAGAAGGGCTGAAGCACTAAGTGCAAGTAGGCTGTGATGTGCCTTATGCAGAAAATACGTATGTTGGATAAGATTAGTTCATGAATAAGGCACAATTCTGTTTACCATGAGTTCAATGTTAATAACTCAAGAACACATATTAAATAAGTTATCTTTTTTTTTTTTTTTTTTTTGAGACGGAGTCTCACACTGTCGCCCAAGCTGGAGTGCAGTGGCCGGATCTCAGCTCACTGCAAGCTCCGCCTCCCAGGTTCACACCATTCTCCTGCCTCAGCCTCCCAAGTAGCTGGGACTATAGGCGCCCACCACCTCACCCGGCTAGTTTTTTGTATTTTTTAGTAGAGACAGGGTTTCACCATGTTAGCCAGGATGGTCTCGATCTCCTGACCTTGTGATCCGCCTGCCTCGGCCTCCCAAAGTGCTGGGATTACAGGCTTGAGCCACCGCGCCGGCCTAAATAAGTTATCTTTAAACAGAAACACACATGAGCAGAAATACACAATACATAAGATTATATATTGACCAGTTGATGAAAATGTGGCTGGTGGATGCAGGACCTGACCCTCTATAGTGCTTCAGAATTTGCTAATCCAGTGTTCATAGCAACTTTACAGAACATAATTGTGATAATGTGATATCATAAGAAATATATATTTGGTCTTTGACCCTGGGTCCTGACATAAACCCTTGGAATATTCTGAATAATATGGATGAAAGGCGCTTATTATGCATAGCAAAATAAGCGCCTTTCGTCCATACCAGAGTTTATGCTAATGCGGTGACTCTTGGTGGACCTCCAGATGTCTTCAGAATGGGGGCAGTTGCCAAAGGAAGCAACCATATTGATTAGAGGGTTGGAACTTTCAGCCCTACCTCTAGACCTGTAAAGAGGAGAGAAAGACTGAAGATTGAATCAATCACCAATGGCCAGTGGTTTAATCAGTCACACCTACAATTGGAACCTTCATAAAAACCATAAAAGATCAGGCTCAGAGAGCATATCCAAACACCTGGAGAGTGGCACATCCCATCTCCAAGGGGACTAAAGCTCTTATGTTCAGGACTCTTACAGACATCACATTATACGTACCTATACACTATACATACCTATACATCACCCTATATACCCTATATACTCTTCATCTGTCTGTTCTTTTGTATTATTTCTAATATGCTTTGTAGTAACCTGGAAATTTTGAGTAAAGTGCTTGCCTGAGTTCTATGATCTGTTCTAACAAATTACAAAACCTGAAGAGAGGATCATGGGAACCTCCAGTTTATTGCTGGTCGTTAAGAAGTTCAGATGGCCTGGACATGTGATTGGTGTCAAGTTGAGGCAGTCTTGTGGGATTGAACCCTTAACCTGTGGGGTCTGGTGCTAACTCTGGGTAGTCTTTGAAGAAGAAAATTGTTGGACACCCAGGTGGTGTCCAGAGAGTTGGAGAATGAGTTGTTTGTGTGAGGAAAAAATACATATTTGATGTTAGACTATGGATCGAAACTAGAAACAGATCTTAGTGGCAATAACTAGCACAAATAACAACGGTATACATACATATATTACCCAAATATTAATTAATTTTGTATTTTTGCATTATAGAATAGTAATTTTTTAATCATCTTTGGTAATATTCTATATGTCCTATATTCCCAATTCAGAACAAAACAAAATGGAAACATTTAAATAAGGCATCTTGCTTTAAAGCCCTATTAATCTCAATATGAATGAATAACACAACTAAATAGTATTTAATTTATATTTTAACCCTGCTGTCGATGAACAGGGGGATATAGCTAGAAAGCTCTTGCTTGATATTCTGTTTGGGGGAAGCTGGAACTGGAGTCAAGATTCTCTTAATCTCCTTTCTGTGAAGAAAGCTGAGTCACAAGGTCACCTCATAAGATCATTTGCCTGTATCCTTACACTCCTCTGTAGATTATCTCAGCCTTTGCTGATGTCATGAAACTTAGTTGATGACTATCTACAAAGTTGTTTGCATCTCTTAGGCAAAGTCCATGTAACAAGGGTGATTTGCTGAAGAGATAATTTGAAATATTTTAAAGATAATTCAGAGAAAAATCATTTTTGCTTTGATTAATGCAAATTTGTGAGAGATAGGCTGGAAAATAAAATCAGCTGACTGGAATAAACTAGAGAAAACATATACATATACAAGTTATGATGACTGTGCTTAAAATCCAAGCCATATCCCCCAGCAGTGGGATTAATCAGAGGATTCCTTCAAGGTCCTACCACATGGACACAAGCAGTAGATGCAGATTCAGTGAGTTCTTCTAACTATCTGCTGATGACTCTTTATTCTTGTTCATCTAAGCAGCAAACGTCAGGATGTCGGTTGTATAGCTAGGATCAGAATGGCCTGGTTTGGATTAACAATAGAGAATCCTGACAATGAAACCACAAGGTTCTGGAGGGGCCTGCATCAGGTCTATGCACAAAACATAGCTCATAGGAATAAAATAAACTGACATCTTTTTGATTTGTTTTGTTTTTTTTTTACCCCTTTTGCAGGAGTGCACCAGTTTGGAGGCTGCATTGGAGGAAGCCTGCTACTGGGCCAAATATTGAAAGGGGGATTCCCTCCGTCATTTCTATTGAAAGCATTAGCATAATTCCTCAAGCACAGACTGTCTAAGATACCTTGAGTTATTTATTAATATTTAAAGAGGTTATTTGGCATGAAGCATGGGGTGTAATTTTTAAAGGAGCTGACAGCAGAATACATTTGTTAACTAGAAAGACATGTCTAAACTTTGCCAAAAGAAATACTGTGTGCAACAAGCACATTTGGTGAGGAGGGTGTGTGTTTTTCCTCCGGGTGCATGTGTATGTATGTGTGTGTGTGTGTGTACGTGACTTTTTGTGTATCTCCTCAATTTCCACCAACACATGCCACCCCCAAGTCTTGGACCCATTTTTGAATGAAATCCTAATGACAAAAGAAGGAAAGACTTTCAATGACCATGAAGACTTATCCCCTACCTGTTCCTGGGGCAATCTCTTCTAGTTTAGAATTAATAGAAGACCACCCCTAGTGTTCCCCCATCTACCTTGTTTATATTTTGTTCATTTTCTTCAATTTAATGAGGTGATGAATAAATGTGATTTTACAAGGTAAAAGGGACTGTCAGGGCTAGAGACTAGAGTTCTCTGTTCATTCATATACCAGGTAAGGTACAAACAGGCAAAATGCAAATCCGTCTGTGAGTAATCAAACATTTGGCCTGGGGGTAGAACCCAGTTAAGAGAAGGTAGTTCATTTTTCCTCCCTGCTGCTTTATTCCCCAGCCTCTTCAGAAGGGGAGTTAGAGTGCTAGTTACTGATTTGTTTCTTCCAGACCACTGTCTAACACACTTTAACTTATTTCTCTTGCAAGCTTCTTAATATCAAGGTTTTCAGCATGCACTGCCAATGTTAAAGTTTTGTCAATAGCAAGTAAATATGAATCAGTGTTCTATGTACTTGTTCGATTGAAAATGCTCGGGAAACAGAGGTATCATAGTTAAATATAGTTTAAAGTATCATGTCTAGAGGTTCATGCATGCATGACAAAAAACAGAAAAATAAAGGCAAGGAAATGATTAAAGTAAAAGTCAGGAGTGCGGTTACATTTGAAGAAAGCAAGTGTCTGTGATTAGGATGGAGCACAAGGAGTTTTTGAGTGGCTGATAAAGTTCACTTTCTTGACCTGGGTTGTGGGTGTAAAGTGGGTGTTCACTTTATAATTATTCACTAAGTTCTTTAAAAACATTAAGTAAAAGTCAGGATAGTTGTTGGTGTTGTTTGGGTGGGGGGACCGGAAAGAAGCATGATGGGTACCTCTCAGATACTGGCATTGTTCTGTTACTTGTCTAGTGTATTGGATGTATGAGAGTGCTCAGTTTGTGAAAATTCTTCCAGCTGACTACTTAGGTGCACTAGTCTACACGTAAATTACAATTTCAGTAGAAGTGCAAAATCAAAACTAGACTTATCGAAGAGTTTAAAACATTGTTAAGGTTTTGCCCCAACTATATTTCTGCCTCCTATAAATATCTTGGTGACTAAAATTAAAATTTCACTCCATTTTCCTGAACTTTTCAGTGGAAAAGTCTAACCAACTATCAATAATACAAACTTTCCTGACGTTGGGGGATAGGGGTGGAGAGAGGAATTTAGAAGGTGAACTTAGAGAAAAACAGTTTATCTAGCAAATGCCATAAAGACTTCCCAAGGCTATGACTTTCCATAAATAGAAAACAACGTCGAAAAACTCGAGGCAGTAGGTCAAAATAAATATATAGCAGCTTCTCAGTCTTTGACCTTATATGTGTTAGGATAACCAAACAGCACTCAATGAAAGTGTTTTGATTTGTTTTTCAGTTTGCTGAGAGAATTTTTCTTTCTACAAGTCTGTAAGCTCCTGTTAGGACTGAAGCCAACAGAGATATTTTAGTAGAAGAATGCATATACATATATTTTATCCATTGAGGATGCTCCACACTGAAAGTCAGAGACAGAATGTAATCTAATCTTTTTAATAACTGATAAATGGAAATGAATAGCTTCTTGGATGCAATATAGGTGGAGCAGGTTTGAATAGCTGGCACTCTCCTTTTTGTACATGTCCATACAAAGATGAACATATCTTCTAAAATATGGTATTGCTACAGAATCAAGCACACAGATTAGAAGAAGCCATGTTATGATTTTTCCCCCAGCATTTTGAAAACAGGTTTTCAAAAGCATAAGAACAGCTTTGAAAGACTAACATGAAAAAAGTGAAAGAAAAAGAGAGAATTAGAATGAATTAGAATTAGGGGAAGTGAGTAGATGCAAAGACTATTGTAATGATAACAACAAAAGATGTGGGAAGACGTTCTCTGGCGTCATGAAAATTAATGTGGGAAGATTGCCTTTAATCATCACCTAAACTAACAGAAAGAAAGGGCAACGATTTCTGAGTGACGAGAAGAAGGTGCTCTTTCTCTGAATCAAGATTACCATGTAGTTCCTCAAGAAAAGCCTGGGTGAAGGTAAAGGAAATACAGTTTAGTGTAACATCCCTTAATTATTTACAGATGTTTATGAAACTCCTAGTTGTCTCATCTGTTCAGCAGGGGGAAAAACATAAACGGAAAAGCAGGGATTGTATCCCTCTGTCTGCTATCAATTAAATCATCAAAACAGAATTATCATTCAAATTACAATGTATCATTTCACTTTTAGAATGTATGGGGGGAAAACCATCTATGAAACAGAAATCTGTAAACCATCAAAGCAACAAAGCAACATTAAAGTTCAATAAGCAGTTTGTTCATGCATGTTTTAATCTAGTTAAAAAATGGAAACCATGTTCACGTGGTCAAAATAACACTTGCGTCAAAGGAGTCTTTGAGGTTCAATCCAGTGAGACAGGCAAACGATTTTTGTGAAACCCCAAAATATTTTCAAGAGGGGAAAGGGCTCCCTAGAGATCTGAATACGGTGGCATCGGTGGAATTTTAATGTGGGAAAGTATCTAGCAATAAGGCAAGCTTGTTAGCGGAAGAAAATATCAAATGTTCAACTTCTAAATGTGTTCTCTTCAATTATTATGTAATTGAGAACTGTTTTTTATTTACTATTAATATTTGGTTTCTATTGTTTTCTATTGTGCATATGTTAAACTTACTTTGTATTAAGTTCTATGTTATTGTGTCTTGCCATGTTAAAGTAATTATCTGTCTCTACAAAAGAGATTTATTATCTTCATGAATCTGACCATACACACATCTTAAATAAATTAATGAACTGACAAACAAAGAGTGTCCCATCATTCTAAGTAGCTGACAGCATTTAAAAAGCAGTCACATCGCAGTAGCAAACATTTTAAAGCAATGGGCACTTTTGGAAGAGCAAAGGGAAATATTTCATAAATACTTATTTCTGCAAGCATCCAAACTGGATCTAAAAGTTAATCAAAGAGCCATGCTACGACTACATTTTTCTAGAATACTGTTTTGTTACTGTGCTTTCAGTTGCTTTCTACCAAAAGACCATGTCACTCTGGTGTTTCTCAAGCAGGAGTTCTCTGGATTGGCTTAGTAACTTTATCCAAAACATACTGAGCAGTTTGATTTAGCAATTTGAGATCAGGTATGTGGATTTTATTAGAGATGAAAAAAGAGTATTTATTTATGGAAATGTGTAAAGTATTGGCAAAGAAAACAAACACTCGACAACCTTTAAGCAAAAAGGTTTATTCTGATACAATCTTTTTAAAATATTGTATTTATTTTTTCAAATAGTCTTTTGTCATATTTGAAATCTAAATGCTAATTAATACTTAGGACTGTCAAATTGCCTCCTAAGCCCCTAAAGAATGGAATAGGACTAACTCTCTTTGTTTATCCATGTTGTTCATTCGAATTTTTAAAAATAATTGCTAGAGAAAAACAAAACTGAACATTTACGATTAAAAATTATTTTGACCTGATAAAAATTTTATCCTAATTGAAATATAGGTAAATAACAGAATTCTCTATGAGCCAGATTACTGTTATGGTATGTTTCCCTCACAGAGCTAGCAAAGTGCATTACTTTCTTATTAAATTTTAGGTCAGCGATATGGACACATAAAACATTCAGCAGATCACAGGATCACAATGTCTCATTTCAGCATTTCACAATCATCCTAGGAAGCAGGGATAGTGTTCACTTCTGGGCTTCACATATCACAAGATTTTTAAAAAATTATTGAGACAAGTGTGGTTGGCTAAGTTTTATAACTGAGCAATTCCCAAACAATCGTTTCTGAAGTTTGGCAATAGTTATTATTATTATTATTATTATTATTATTATTTTCACTCTTAGGAAACAAGAACAAAACAAGGTTCTTAGGAAAGATTTTGAAACCCCATTCAAAGAGGACTTCTAAAGAAAATGTCACTAAAAACAGTAATTTCTTTAGCACAGAAATACCTTCAATGTTTTGTGATTTCCTGACGATGGTTAAGTGTTTGTTAAGTTGCCGGGTTATTTCTGAGTGTTTTAAAATACATTTCATACAGCTATTTAATATGTCAGACACACATGTCAGAGGCTAACTTCCTAAACAAAATGCTGACATCCCCCTAGTGAAGTAAACATAATACTTTTCCCTAAGTCACTTTATACAATTTTAAAGTTTTTGCTTCAATGGATTGCCAAGGCATTTCTGATTTGTGAGGACAAGTGGATTCAAGCTGCACACTGAGTTTCTTTTCTTAAAAGACAAAGCTAAATACTTAACCATTGACTTGAAAAAAAACCACAAATGTTTGTAAATTTAATTTTAAAATAGCATAATTTACCTAAAAATATTAATAGCATTCACCCTAGTATGTATCTGTTATATCCTTTCATGTGCTCATGAGAGGAGATCTTGAAAAGTAAGTTTTTAATATTTTCTACACCTTAATGTATAAGTAAATATTGCTTGCAATTAGATACACAATAGTGCTTACGACTTGTACCATGTATATTTGTATTTTATCATTATCGTTATTCATTACCACCACCATCAACATCATAACAAAATGTTCCGGGTCCTTGGTGTGCGCAGTGCCCTGTGCTAAGTGCTTTGTCTGCATCATTTCATTTCTTTATTTGGCCCTGTCTTTCAAGAAAATATCATAAGATCCGCACCTGATCTGCAGTATCTTAATGCGAAGTTGGCTCTTAGTGGGGGAATTTCACCTGACAACGTTGATCAACATACTTAATGTTGTTATTTGAACCAATAGAGAAAAACTGTGATAGTTTTTTTTCTTGTTCTTTCCAATACCTAATAGAAAAAGAAATACTGGTGGGAGGAGGGAGTTGCAGGGAGGTCCAATGAAGATGACTGCATTTGGAGAAGGTGGAAGCGTGCTATCTATTGGAGTGAATAAAATAGAATTTTTAAAAATATTATATTTATTCTCATTATTACCTTCTTCTTATATGTAGAAGAATGCAAATTATTGTAAATGTTATTCTGAATGAATACTCAACAACTGTATTACTTGCAGTAATTTAAACGTCCACAAACTGGATATTCTGTGGCCTGTTTTAAAATTGCCATACATTTTCCTTCCCAGTAAAAGCTACTTCTTTAAAAAGAAAATAATCCAATGTCAGCATATTTTCTTTAAACTGTTGGCATTTCTCTTTTGATTGTTGCGTAATTTTAAAAGAAAGACAGTGTCTAAAAAAGACAACCGTCAGTTTATCTTTCATGTCATTTGATACTCTTCCCTAGTTTTATGAATTCATTTTTCTTATATTCCTCCACAGATGAAAAAAATTTTAAGTTGAGTTTGGGCTTCATTTTAATCTTTCTGCAAAAAATAGAACCTTTTAAGGCTCCTTGCTCAACTTTTTTAAAATGTTGATTTAATATTTTTAAGGTAATTTAAAAGCAGCTGCTTATGAAAAAATTTTATTACCGAGGATAGTTTTTCTGTTACTAAAATTTCCTGATATAAATCTCAGTACCAATCACTTTCTAAGAACCCTGTTTTTCCTTCTTCCCTGCTTCATTTTTATCGACCATTTTGTGTCATAATGATACTTCATAAATGTTCTTCGATAAAAGGTGTCAAGTAGATGCAAATATGCTTTAAACTCTTCTTCCCTGAAGCGAGTTAAGCTAACATTAGTAGGTTTACAAGTCACTGAAGAGAGTCATTTCTAGAAGTAAGCTGTTTGTGGTACGAGTGGGTGCAGATACTCTGACCTCTCCCATCCATCTACCATTTCAACACACCACCAAGAATTCTTTCCAATAAGTCCGGCTTTGCCAATGGCTCTTCAATAGGTAATTTTATGTTAATGTGTTTTGAATAGAGTGCACCATTGTCTTCAACTTTCAAAGGGCCCAGAGTAAACATAAATACTCTACTAAGGCCGGGCGCGGTGGCTCAAGCCTGTAATCCCAGCACTTTGGGAGGC